>NW_005841902.1:3251668-3253051 GCF_000455745.1 Alligator sinensis
AGGATCTGATTTGTTGTAACACAGAGTTCCCGTAGTGACGCAAGGAGAATTTAGTATAAATGAGAATCATTCTAACCAGATTCTAATCAAAGGCCGTGTGTAGACGAAATGAGGGGCATGTGTGCACAGCACTTTTAAAGCAGGCTAAATGCTTTTGCACCTCTTTGGGTCAGTGTTTGCATGTGTCAACAGTGTATTGTGCATTAATTACAGCTGCTGTAGCAAATTCAGCAGCATAATGCGCCTTAAATAACTTGGGGCACAGAAAATTAAGACTCCTCCAAGGAGTTTTAGTTTGCTGCCCCCACAGCCGCAGAGCAAAGCACCGGGCTCTGTGCAGCTCAGGGCCTCTGCAAGAAGCCCTGCAGGCAACCTGGCAGCAGCCTGGGAAGGCAGGCTCCACCCAAGAAAAGTGGTGAGCCTGATTTCCCGCCCCCGGAGCCTGCCTGCCTGAGACCTGGTGCTTCCCTCCACAGTTGCAGTGCCTCCCAGGACCACCCGAGCTAGGTGTCCACGGACAGGTGCCACTGTGGGGGCACCAGTGCCGCGGAGGGAAGCACCAGCCCTCCCTGCAGCCCAGAGACCGTCCCACCCACCAGCAGCTCACCCTCCCCTCCCTACCACCAGAGAGGCAGGTAAGTCAGCAGGGTGTGTGCACAACACGTGGGTTTAAAGGGCCCTAAATTGAAGCAGTGTTTTTAAAAACTCACCACTTCAATTTAGGGCCCCCATTTCATCTACCCACATCCAAAAGCACGTTTCTTTTGCTGTCTCATGCTGCATTTTTAATAGCAGAACAAACAATCATTTCTGTTTCTTCCATTTATGGAAAATTGGACTTAGTGCTATGGGGCAGATTCTCATTTTTAGCTCTTTATACCTCCCTGACAGCATAAATGAGCCTTTAAGTGAATTTACATATTATTAATTCCACTTGAGGTTAGTTTATTTTATATTACCAGAGTGGTGTAAAGCAGCCTTACAGCAATAGGCTCAACAGTCTCTGCACATCCTTGACTATAGTTGATGAGCCTCAGCCCCTATAGGGAAGCTTTCCTTAAATTGTGAGACTAAGCATATTTGTTTGCTGTTTGTGACTTCCATTTAGGCTTTCCAGAAAAAGAAACAGTGTCCCATTCTCGGATGGATCCCATTTAAGAGAAGAATCTCAGTCTTTTGAGATCAACCACAGTTTTGACATATGGCTGATTGAAATAGAGCCCGTGTTCCATTAGTGGAAGACTGGAACTACAAAAGATGAACATGTTTGTTTTTCATTTAGCAGATACTTTATTAAGGGATTTAATATGACTACAGTACATACTTTGGATAAGTTGTAGAGCTGTAGGGTTTTTGTTGTTGATTGGAGGTGGGGGGGGGGGC
>NW_005841902.1:3253061-3257886 GCF_000455745.1 Alligator sinensis
ATTTAAAAAGAGAGAGACAGTGAGCTCTAATTTCTGCCCCTGTTCAGCAGAGACAAACATTTAGGCACAGGACATAGATAATTGTATTTAGATTCAAAAGGCTTTTCCTGTCATTCATATGATTCTCAGATTCTCTTTTGATATTGATTCTCATCCATACCATGCACAGTCATAAGAGGTAGTACCCAAGAACAACCAGGGAACTCCCTCCAGGTCCTGCGGTCTCAAAAAAATTCCCATCCAGTTGACTACAAAAGTATGTTCACATTGTAATATTTATTATTCATGTCTCCCCTTCTGCACCAGCTGGTATGTTGCTTTCTAAGAAACAATTGTTTTGTTCAGCAATCCTGAATCAAGAAGTCCAGCAGAGGTCTGCTTCAATCAGTGTCTGAGGTCTAACTGATCAGCATTGCTTAATTAGTAAAATACTGAATTATCATAACGTGATCTGGTTCCAACTAGATCATGCCAAACCCTTTTAAAGGTGCAGTTTCCAACACCTTCCAATCTCAGCCAGACATAACAATAATGACCATTAACAATCAACATTAATACTGTATAGAATGTAAATAGGTGTAACACATCTATTAACTAACCAGCAGTGTTCAGTTAGTTTTTGAGGTGGTCTGCACTATCACATCGATCCTATAAGTCTTCCCTGAGACACCAGCACTACTGTTGTCAGTAAGCAGGAATTTAATTAATTAATTATGGTTGCTTTCATTTCTTGGAGTTCAGCTGTCTCAACCAGGTTAATGGCCTCTTGATACCAGGTTAAGTAAAATAGATAATTCAGTCCTTCTTTCCTCCTTTACTTCTGTATTTGAAGACCGTTTGCTTATTCTTCTGCCCTACTCCCTGCCAGTTTTCAGTTCCTTCTTCCCTAACAAGGGATGCAGCAGTTTTTTCTCTGATCTGGAACAGGTTATCCAGAGGGGTTGTGGAATCTCCACCCTTGGACGTTTTTAAGACCTGGTTAGACAAAGCCTTGGCTGGGATGATATAGTTGAGGATGGTCCTGCTTTGAGCAGGGGTTGAATTAATGACCTCCTGTGGTCCCTTCCAACCCTCATTTTCTGATTCTGTGATCTTCTCCTCTACAACCACTTTCCCCTGTGATTCCTACTAATGCCATTTCCTCTATGCCCAATTTCACCGTCCTGCTTACTATTCTTCTTAACTGCTCACTCTCTCTCTTTCTCTTCACAGTGCAAACAAGCTATATCTCTCCCACCGTTAAAAAAAATATTGACCCAATTTGCCTTTTCAATTGTTGCCCTGTCCCCTTCTCCCTTTTATCTCCATGCTCACTGTCTGTAATTGCTGCTTGGAGGTCCTCTCTTCTAATTCTGTATTATACCCTGTCCAACCCAGATCCTGCACCTTACAGGCAGTTGCAACTCCCCCATGTGATTTCAAATGATCTATCCTTAGGCAAAATTCACACCTGGTGCTCCATCCTCATTCTCCCTGGCCTCTCAGAAATCTTCAGGACTATAGTTCAGGGCTATCCAGCTTCTGGGCAGTCAGAGCCATACACCATGTGAGCAGGTACCCCCTTCCCCACCCCCCACCAAAGCTGCCACTGCCCCATACCATGCAAGCTGCCCAGAACCCACTGCTGCTCACACAGCACTTGCATCCTGCCTCTCCCCTTTTCCACAGCTATGTGCATGGGCAGCACCCCCTCCCTTCCCCACAGTACAGGCAGCCTGGCTCCTTGCACCCCATGCATGCAGCAACCACCTCCCTCTCCCACCTGCAGTGCTGGCAACCCAGGTCCCTTCACTACCATGCATCCAGCTCACACAATCCAGCCCTCTCCTGCCACCAAGACAGGTGTATCTGGGATGTGGGAAAGTGTGGTGGTCAGGCAGCAGGCCCTGGCCACATGCTAACCCTTTGGAGGTTGCATATAGCCCATGGGCCACCAGTTGGACAGCCTTGCTGCAGACTATATTTTTCTTGAGGTCTTATCCTTTCTTGACTTAAGTGACTGCCCTCTCCTAGGTCCCCTTCTACAGCTCTAAGTGTTCTTTGCTACCCCTCAGTTTTGAATCGGCTTCTCCAAAGGGCTCCTCTCTTCTTATATGTGCATAATTTCATCAGCAAGTGTTAATTCAACTAGCATCACTTTGCTGATGACCCAAACATCTTCCTCTCTACGCAAGGCATCTCCTTTTGTCCAAACTAAACATTTGGCCTATCTCTCTGACGCCTCCTATGAATGTATAACCAACAGTTCAATCTCAGCATAGTAAAGCAGAACTTTATATCCACATCTCTAACATTCCCTGATATCTCTTTTTGAACACTGCTCATATGTCCACAATCCTCAAACTAAGACACATAATGTGGGCATCATCTTTGGCCTCTCTTTCTAGTTCCTTGCTTCCAGGTTGTGTCTTAATCTTACCAATTGTTTCAGTATCACCTCTCTGAAAAACAGCCTTGCCAAGCCATCCACATAGTTACAATTTTGTCCAGCTTATTGTCACCTTGCAATTCAGTTGCTGCATCACCTTTTTCTCTGGCTTTCACAAATGTAATCTGGATCACTCATACTGATCCAAATTTTATCCCAACACTTTTGCCATGTAACCCTCTGTTTACATCCCTCTGGTGACTCTTCTTTCTCTGTTCTATCACAACAAAGATAAGTTGCTCGATTTCACACAAAAAACATAGGTTTTTTAATTTTTCAATTGGTTACTGCTCATGAAATGTGTGCTAGAAGATTATATATGATGCAAAAAGAGTGATTCATTGTGGACTTATCCATTTGATGAGAATTTTCAATTGAATAGGATAGAATGATCAGGAAAAACTGAAGATATGAGGCATCCACCATACGACCATCCTGCAGCACACAAATGTCTGAAGTCATGCAGGAGCCTCCTCACCAGCACCCAGCTTCTCAACACCCAAGGAGACATGACTACAAATATACAATGAGAGACTGAAGAAAATACCTGACAGCAAAAAAAGGTACATTCCACTGGCCAGGTCCTTACTGTCAGGGACTGATAAACCATGGCAAAGGTGGTGATGTCTTAACAACCTAAAAACCTCAAACTATGTAACACCTGCTGCAATGCCCACTGCTCAAAGGCACGTGTACAATGAAAGATCTTACAAAGTACAATAAGCAAGCACAAGCATGAGTAACAATGTGGTGTAGAAAAATAAGAAGAAAAAGAATTGAAAATGCAAGAAAGTGTAGGCAAGTATCATTATGAGTTGATGAAAATCTGGGACATTGTGGCAACGTGGGGCTCCCCGCCTAGTCACAGTGCTAGGTTCCCCACTTGCCTTTGGGCACGCCACCCACCTGACTGGCATGCCATGCCTTGTTCATAATTGATTATGATGTTAACTAAGGCTGGGAGGCTGCCCATTCTTGCCCCAATGCCAGGGGGCGCTATCTGTGGCTTCGTACCTCCCCTACACTGCAGCCCATGCCTCACAGATGGCATCCAGCTGTTAATCTCACCAGCCCCACACTGGGCCCCAGAATCCTCCCATCAGGAACCCTCCAAGATCCCTCCAATCCGGTGACCTATCCTGCCTTCATTCAGGCTGCCTAGCTCCCTGAAACTATTTCCTCTCTCGGGCGTGGTCCCCCTGGGGCCTTTGGCCACACAGGCCCTGGCCTCACCTCCAAGGCCAGTCAGGACCCCAGGCCCTCAGCTCTGGGCATCCCTCATGGTGGGCCACTGACCCTTTTGACCGTTCTGGTCCTGGCCCCAGCATTGACCAATTGAGGGTACTCTACGCCAGGCCTCTGCCATTCTAGCCCCACTCTCTCTCTCTGAGGTCTGCCTTCTGGCCCCTACTAGGAGTTACCCGCCCAGTTGTGGGAGCTAGGGTAACACACCACGACTGGTGTTCCAGGGTCTCATGGGAACTCACTCCCCACCTGGAGCAACATGTCATTGTGCTCACTCTATATAAACATATTGGGCTCTCAGCCCTCTGGCTTTCCTCCCCCTTCACTGGGGTACCTCATCTCTGCCCCCTCACTTGGGGCCATGGGGCTTCGCTCCCCCATGGGCTCAGGTGGCCGTACCCATGCCTGGCCCCAACTACCTTTTCTCAGGGTCTTGCACCCCACACAGGGCTCAGGTAGCTGCAGCCGTGCCTGGCCCCCAACTACCTCCAGTGTTCCACAAAGCCACCTGAAGGTGAGGGCTGGGGTTAAGGTGCCCCTACCCACCTTCCACCAGGGTGATCACTGGCCTGGCATTTCCTGGGGGTTCCTGTGCCACTAAGAGCCCCACCAGGCCACCCACTCCTGGCAGGGTGCAGTGTTAGGTAATGCCCAGGACCAGGAGCCTCCTAGCCAATCCCTACAGCTCCTCTCTTACCTCCAGGATGATACCTTTTTTTTTTTTTAAAAACATTTTATTAGAAAACAGACAAAAGCAGACAGTCTAAAATGACCCAAACAGAGGCCTCACACAAACAATTACAACATAAAATTTCCAAGGATTACAGAATTGAAACATGATAACTGACATCATATTCAACTTCATTAGACTGTAGCCAGTATTGGCCAACATGACACAGAGGTATCTATCAAGAACAAATTACACTTTGCTTCTTACATACATACATACAGTCATCAGTACCTAAACCAGAAAAAAAAAAAAAAGTTCAGCACAAATCACCTCTCCCCTCCGTATCCCATACACGTCCCACCCACCCATTCTGGCACCAAGTGCCTTACCTTAAACTCAACCTATCCCTATGTGGGGCTGGAACATCCCCCTGAAGTCCAGCCCTTGTCACAGCTTTGCATCTCCTCCTTCTGTCATATCTC
>NW_005841902.1:3257896-3273122 GCF_000455745.1 Alligator sinensis
CCAGCTTGTCCATCCCTAACTGTAAACACTCTACCGTGGAAAAACACAACCCCTTTAGCACCAACAGCAAGTGCACTTTCCATAGTGCTACTATGATGCATGTGATCAAAACCCTCACCCCCTACATCCCATCCATCCCCCCTGATAACCCATATAAAATGTTTTTGAGGGTGATCCCTGTTCCCCTTCCCGTATCCTTCAAATAAGTGGCTACCTGTTCCCACACCTGTTGTGCATAAAAACAGTCCCACAGCACGTGTGGCTCTGACTCAGGCTCATCACCGAGCTCCCTTGGGCACTTGGGGGACCGTGACAGCCCACAGCAATAGAGCACCGGTTGTACTGGCAAAGCGTTTTGCACGGCCCTCCGTGCCTCCATGCTCCCCTTTCCATTCTTTCCACACCCCCTGACTTGCTCTGATCACAACTCCCCCAAATCTGTCATCCTCTGCCTCCCCCTCATGAAATTAAAGACTCTTTTGGAGTCCCCCAGCCCTTTGAGCCCTAACCCCTTCAAGCCTTCCCTTGTAACAAAAGTTTCAAGTCTCACGTAAGGGAGCCAAGTCCATGCCCCTCTCCACCTGCTCCCAAACAGCCTCAACCTTCGTAGTAGCCTTCCCCCCCACAGAACCTGCAGAAGTTGGAAGCCATCCCCAGTGCTCCCCTCGCTTCCCTCACCACCATCTTCAAGAAGTGCACATAAACAAAAACTTTTATGTTGGGGAAACCCCATCCCCCCAACCGTTCCTCCTTATATAGCTCTGTCCTAGCCACTTTCTCGGTCTTCCCCCCACAAAAGAAGAGGCACAAGGCCTGCCGGGCCTGTAGCCAGGACATGGGGTACACCATCCCCGTGTACAAAATCATCAGTAACAGGCACTGTTTAATCACCTGCACCTTCCCCCTCGATGATAAACCCCATGTGCCCCACAATCACACCATCTGTTTCACCCTCCCCTCCAACACCTCCCATGCCCGTTTCCCTATCCCCCGGGTATCCATCCAGATGCCCAGTACCTTCAGTTCCTCCCTTTCCACCCGCAGTCCAAATTTCCCCAAATCCTCCCAATACCCAACCGCCAGGATAACACTCTGGTCCACATTCACCCTCAACCCAGATACCTCCCCAAACTCATTTGCATGCTTCACCACTCTTCCCAGGGACACCTCATCCCTCACCACGCACGTCACGTCATCCATGTATAGGAGGATTTTTAATTCCCCCCAGCTCAGTACTCTAACCCTGCTGATCACCCTCTCCCCCCTGATCTGCTGCACCAGAGGCTCAATGGCACAAACAAAGAGCCGTGGTGACAGCAGATACCCTTGTCTCACCCCCCCGAGTCCACTCCAAAAACTTCCCTCAGGAAACCCCTCACCAGCACCCTCCTCATTGCCCTCCCGTAAAGTGCGTGCACCCACCCCACAAATTTCCCTAGCATCCCCATCCCTTCCATAACCCAAAACAAAAACCTGTGCCCAATATTGTCGTATACCTTTTGCAAGTCAAGACTTGCGACTATCGTGTTCCACTTTCGGTCAAAAATATATCACAGTGTATCTCAGAGCATCCTGTGTGCTTGTGTCGTCTGCTGCCCCCCCACTACACACATTTGTTCCCCATCCAGCACCTGCGGTAACACCTCCCCCAGCCTTGCTGCTAGGATCTTAGAAAATACCTTTGTTCCTGCCTCCTTGCAATGGTTCACTCTCGCGCTGCCTTTGCCCGAGTTGTTGACCTTGCTCACCAGGGACATTCATGTAGATCCCAGAGGGTTCCTTGGGGACCCTCAGGGTGCCCCCCAAACTCACCTGCCATGACTTTGAATGATCCTTCAGTGGAGGGGGTCCCCTGTGAGGATGCCTCCAGAGCTGTCACGCGTCACGGCGGACATTCACGGGGCTCCAAACTCCCCTACACCCTGGCCACGCGCCAAACTTTGAGAAGGGCCTCCAGATCTTTCGCAGCAATCCCCTGCTGATATCCTCCATGATCCCCATGTCTCCTCCTGTAGACGAGCGCCCTGGGCCTTCTATGTCTGATGCCATTAGCCCTCGCTGCATTCTCCCGTGGTTCCTTCTCCCCCTTGGGTGATGTCCTGGTTACCCTAGCATGGCACTAAGAGCACTGCCACTCTACTCTCTCCAGGGAACCAAAATAGATAAAGCCTAAAGGAGAACACAAACAATACCTTCACCATAGCCCCTTTCCCTGTAGTGACCCGACATGAAACAAATTAATGAACCAACCCTGTGACTACTGAGGGGTGCAACAAAAGGGAGAACAAAGGGAAGGGTAATGCCCACGGGGGGTAGGGGGGAATCCTGTGCTCTGCTAGCCCCTAACGCCCCTAGGCTAGTGTGCCCTCTGGGTCGGGGTCTGTGCTTTCACCCCAGCCGGGGTCTCTCTCTCCCTTCCTCCAGGACCTGCCTCCGCCCTGGAGCCGCGGCACCCGTTGCCTCTGAAGGGAGCTCCCACGCTGGCTCTCGCTGCAGCTGCTGCTGACTCCTTCGGCAGTTCTGCTGATCCTCCATTGGTCTCCTCTAGCATGTGGATCCCTCACAGCTCCTGCTGCCCCTGCTGGTCTCCCTGCCAACAGTTCCGATCCCTGCTGGTCTTCCCTGGCTCGGGGATCCTCCACAGCTCTGGCTGCCACTGCAACAGACTGCGGCGGCTGGACGCCTTTCCCCTCGCCGTCTCCTGCCGCTCCTCCCGGCCTCACTGTACATACTCCCACGCTTTCGCAGCTGCTTTTCATCTCTGCCAGGTGGCATTTTCTCATGACGTCACCTGGCCCCAGCTGGATATGAGCCTGGCTGACAAACCGCGCAGGCGGTTTCCCATTGCACGTTTCCTTGCTCCTCCTGGCCCCTGCAATAGGCATGTTGTTTTCTTTTCTTTTTACTTTGGTCTGGGGTTTGCCTCTAAATGATGCTTCTCCCTTTTCTGGTCCTGTGCCCCTGGGACAAACTTATAGTCTGAATTCAACAAGGTGATTGGCCTCCAGTTCTTGATGTGCTCCTGACCCCCTTTCTTGTAGATCAGAATCACAACACCCTATGCAAAACCCTCCCCTACCCATCCCCGATTCATAAATTCCCTAAACAGGGCCAAGAAATTCCCCTTCACTAAGTCCCAGAACTTCAAATAGAATTCCACTGAGATCCCATCGCCTCCCGGTGCCTTCTTTAGCAACATTGTTCTCAACACTCCCAGAATTTCTCTTTCCATCAATTCCTTTATCAGCCCCTCCCTCTCTTCCTCCTCCACCTTTGCTTCCAACCCCTCCACCAAGCTGTCCAGTTGTTCCCGCCCTACTGCTTTCTTATGAAACAAATCCCCATAATATCTGGTCACCTCCCGTAAAACCCCTTCTGCGTCCTCCACCCTCCCTCCATCGGCCATGTGAACTGCCCCCATCACCCGCTTCTTTCTTTTCACCTGCAAGGCATAAAACCGCCATGATTCCGCCCCCTCATCCACCCACTCCACCTTGGCCACTCCCTCTCTTGCCCTTTCCCATTCTCTTTTAACTGCTTTCCCCTTCTTCATCTTTTCCCACAAACCTTGAACTTCCCCTTCCAAGTGCGCTAACTCCTTTTTTTTCTGCTGTGCCTGCCTCCTCCCCACACCATTGAACCACTCCAGCATGCACCCTTTAATTTCCACCCACCAGTCCCACTGTGCTGGGAAAAAGGGCTGCAAGGTTTGCCACTGGTGGTACCCCCTTTGAAAGGCGTAGCATTCTTGGGTGTCATCCAGTAAGGAAACATTAAATTTCCATACCCCTCTCCCCTGTTTGAGCCCCTGCCCAATGCCCACCTCCACCCACAAGACATGATGATTTGTGTAAGCTTACATCAACCAGTCGCTTGTTACAGATCTCCAACCCCTCCAACACTAAGACAAAGTTGATTCTTGATTGCCCCCTCCCACCAGGATCCACTCTAGTAAACACCCCTGTCCCTTCCCAAACATCCTGGAGCCCCTCATCTTTAATCCACCCACTCAGCCATTTCTCAGTGCTATCCATCCCCACTCCCTGCCCTATCCCAATCCACCCACCCTCTTCAATAATGCAATTAAAATCTCCCATCACGATCCATGGTCCTCCACCCCCCACACACATCCCCATTTTGTGAAAGAAGTGCACCCTCTCCGCTCTCTCAGCTGGGGCATATACGTTATATAATATCACATCCATGCCCTCAACTTCCAACATTGCTTTCTGCAGTCTCCCCTCTTCCAAGACCTACAGGTCTTTGAATTTCAAGCCTCCCTCCCTTCCCAGGAAACCCACTCCCACAGCTTCCTTCTCGTTCAAACCCCCCCACCACAGCGGTCCCACCCTCACATCTCTTCTCCAAGTATTTATAATCCCTCCCCCATGGTATCCCGCACTCCTCCAAGCCCAACACTTGCGTGCCCAGGCCTTGTAAGTTTTTGTGCGTTTTGCCCCATTTCTGCCCCCTGTACAGACTTCTTACGTTTAATGATGTCAAGATCAGAGCCATAACAGGTATTTTCCAAAGAGAACCCTGCATCATGTCTTGTCTGTGCCACTACTTAACTCTGAAGTGTCTCCCCCCACTTTTCACATTCCCGTAGCCCTTGCAAGGTGTTCAATCACAGTCGGGCTCAGGAAACTAACACCTTCCTCCCTTCCACCTTCCTCAACATTTCATCTATCCACAGGCAGCTCCCCACTCTTCCTCCCCTCTTTTCCAAGCGCTGCCCCTTCTGTCTCGCAGACCTTCCCCACTTCCTCCTCTACCCTCTTTTACTTTGGCTCAGTTAAAAGAAAGAAGAAACGTAGTGCTCTTTCTCCTTGCCCCCAGGCAGTTCCAGGTCCAGGTCCAGGCCTGCTGGCTCAGACTCTTGTGCCCTTCTCCCGCTCCCTCGCTCTGGTCCTCTTCCATCTGTGGCTCTTCTGACTCAGTGAGCTGCTTGGCTGCCTCAATCACATCATCTCTTTGCTCCGCTTCTGCTGTTTCCTCAACTATAAAGCTGTCCATGTCTAGATGGCTGGCCCCTGCATCCCCTGGATCTTGCTTGCTCCTCTCCTTTGCTGTGTGACTTGTGCGTCTTGTTTGCATAGGAAAGTGGGCACTGGCGCTACAGGTGCCCCTCTCCTCCACACGCGGTGCATTTCAGCTTCTCTTTACAGGCTTTGGCCCAGTGCCCCATGCCGTCACACCTGTAGCAAACGGTCAGGCTATAGAAGGCAGCTAGATGCCCTTCCAAGTCACACCTGCTGCAGAGTTTAGGCTGGCCATGATAGGTTATGTACCCCGGGTGGGGCCCTATCGACATCACAGAGGGCAGGTGCCTCACCCCTCCAGGGCATCTCAGGTCTTCCTCTAGGACCACTCTGGATCTCCATGCCCCGGTCCAGATTTGCCACTGGTCCAAGATGCTTTCAATATCCAGGATCTTTTGGACCCACCTCTCCAGCCACCTCCTCACATCTTTGGGCTCTAAGTCATCTGTGTACATTTTAAAGTACAGCACCCTCTCCCGGGCTTTCTGGCCAGTTTCAAAATGCAGACCCTGCAAGTCCTCATTGCCCACCACTTTGGCGTACTGGGCCCAGAAGGCTGAGTACACCTCTTGCCTCCAGAAGGTAATATTCCAGTGGTGAAAGTTATCAAACACCACCACACAACTCACCACACAACTTACATGTTTAGGGTTAACTTTCAAGTCCTCGAAAAGAACCCTTATCATAAAGTCTGCTCTTAACATGGTTGTTTTCCCCTTCACCCCCTCAGGGCTCAGAGTGGCTTTCACACACAGTTTAACAGTTCTTCACGGGTCTCCTTCTTACCACAAACAATAAGAAGATTCCGGAACCTTCCCCGCAACTTCACTGCTCTCTGCCCAGCTCTGCCTCTGCTTCTGCTGCTGGCCCCCCTGCCCGCCCGCCCGCCCGCCCTCTCTCTGGAGCCTTCTAGCAACTCAGCATCACTCTTCTTCTTAGTCTCCAAAGGCACTACCTTGCCCCGCCGGCCAACCGTGTACCAAACCACAGCCTCCTCCTCAGCAATGCCCTCTGTAAGCTCACCAGTCACTGTCTTCATTGCAGATTCTCTCAAGACCTCAGATGATTTGCTTGATTCTCCATACTGCTCCTCAATCAAAGGTACCTCCGCGCTGCCTCCTCCAGCAATCCAGATGCTCGCATCTTCTCCATTTCCTCCATCACTCCAGCATTACCCCTGGGTAGCCTGCCTACATGGTCATGGTCATGGTCATGGTCATGGTCATGGTCATGGTGCTTCCCCTCCAGAATGATACATGAAGCCTCACAGCCAGGCAATGCTGCTGCCTCCTCTGCCAGCAGGGAACTGATCCGGTTATAAAGGGCCCTAAAATTTTAGGGCCCTAAAATGGCTGCCGCAACCAGGCAACTGCTGACAGCTTGGCTCAGGCCCTTAAAGTGGCAGGCACCTACAGCACCCTGCCAGACACCTCCACCCTTAGAATGGTACCTGGGGGAGGTTTCTCCTGCTGCTGCTCTAAAACAGGCTCCCCTCAGAGCCTGTGAGGGCCCTTAAGTGGCGAGCACCCCCAAAGGTGCTCTGCCACACACCTCCCCCCTTAGAATGAGATCTAGGGGGCTTCACTTGGCTGCCTTCCCTGCTGGGCTCTGCCCCAGTCTACTGCAGCCCCTGCCATGCAGCGAGCACCCCAAAGGTGCTCCACCACAGACATAAAAAGATATAGGCATATAATACCAATTATTTGTGGTGCATTTAGAACTCCTGATGGAGAGCTCACACTCGCATGGAGTAAACTGGAAATTGTCTCCATTATAAAAGCATAGGTCCTCCAGAAAGTACTAGTAACACTGATGGGAACCTCCAAAATACCAAGGGAGGTGATAACACTGTAAACTTACTGATGCCCTGGTCTACATTTGACGTGCATTAGTTAGTGTTTTTTCCCTGACATCTTGAGTAATGAAGGAAAATAATAATATAATTTAGTATCTGGTATGAATAAGGACTGACAAAAACCTGAATAACAACTTCTGGCCAAATCTTATATATTTGACACAAAGTGTTAGAACCTTAATTATAGATTAATAAATTATTATTTATATTGCCATGGGACCAGGCTCCCACTCATGACAGGGGCTCCATGCAATATGCAACCATTGATCCTCTGGATCATGATGTACATGTAAGAGGTCTAGTCAGGTGACTGATGAATCCACTTGTACGGAGTTCTACAAGCATCACACCAAGACCTTCAATACATATGCCTAGGCAAGAGTATGGAAGAATGGACACTGCCCAAGGCCTACCATGCCCCCTGTAGACCACTGAGACAGAATCCAAAGGCCAGACAAGTCTGGAAATTCAGTGCCTCGATGGCTGTAGCTTCTGCCAGAGAGCAACAGATAAGAACTGCTGCTGAATATGCCTCAGTGAGGGCACATTTTTCTGTCAGGGTAATGTCCCTTAGCCCTTTCTCCAACTGAGTATCTACAAGGCAGTGGGAGCAAGGGTTTTGAGGCACCTATACTCACCTTACTCTGGAGATTGCAACATTGTGGTATTTTAAAGGAGCTACCCCACCACATTGTCACCAAGCCCTCCAGGCAGATGCAGTTTATGGTCATACCCAGGACCATGCAGTAGGAGCTTACAAAGGAAGCTTCACTGAAGTTAGGAGTTTACAATCTAGTTATATAACACATAAGAAGAAGAAATAGGAAAATGGGGAAGGGAAGATAAGGATGAGTTATGCCTTTATACAAAGTCACTTTGGGCCTTAACCACATCCCATGAAAGTATATGGTGAAATTCCTATGAAAGTAAATGGGATCTGGATCAGGTCCTGTGTACTGTACATAGCTAGATGGTTTCAGGTCATTCAAAGTTTAATTTGTTCTTCACCTACCAAGGCTGCTGCTGGTACCAAATTTATCCATGAATAAAGAGGCAGCATTCAAAGATGGAAAGAACATTACAAATCTTGGCTTATTGGAGTAGTATAATAATCCTCATCAGAGTAACAGCTCATTGGAGTAGTATAACAACCTAAGATAGAGGAGATGGATGTACCCAACTTAGCTGAGAACAGTGGTTCTCAACTGAAGAATGCAGCATGGTGGGATGTCATACAATACTAGCACTGTTAGGTGTGAAAACACCTACACAATTCACAAGATAAATCCAGATATCGGAATCCATAATCCATAGTGTCAGGAACATTCGGACCTGTTGAGGTCTTTCTGAGTTCTTTGCAACAAAAGAACTCTTTTATTTTTCCATAGTCAAAAATGAGGGAAGGGCTGGCATTTTCCAAGGGGGGTCTTGAATCTAACAAGGTTGAGAACCACTGGCACAGAATGAACTGAGGAAGCAGTAATAAAAAATGTAATGGTTCCTACATGTATGTTTATGACATCTACTCACTGGGCAAATAGGCCTTTTAAGACAATTTGGAAGGAAGGTACTGCCCTAAAAAAATTTTAAAAGTTTAAACATCATTACCATCTGCAACTGTACAGGTAAGAAAATTGTTTTTAGTTTTGCTTGTCTCAGATATTGGGAAATGTCACCAATTACTGTTGAATGGCTTGCTTTTGAATGTTGTCGTTGACATTCTTGCAGAAACATAGCTTGAGTAAAGCAGTAGAACATACTCTTAAACAATATTTGGTTGCTGTAAAGATAGAGGAAAATGCTGGCAAGAAATTCTGGCCATCTATACAGTCTTTATCAACTTTGCCACAGTTTCTGGCTTAGAGAACTTGCGTGTCTGTAGGATTTTGTGCAATCATCTTGTGTCTGCATGCTGGAATGCTGGGCAAAGTCTCTGGGAGCAAAGACTTTTGGTTCCAAATAAAACCAAGAGGAATGTCTTTTTCTGCCAAATTTGTTCATATTCATCTTTTCAGTGATGAGTGATTATGCCCCTGAAAATGTCATGCTGAGAAACTGTATTAACTTTAAAAAATATGGTAAAGTCTTCTTTCTGAGGAGATTAAAGACCACTGAAAGTAGCTGAGTAGGTTAAATAAGAGCTGCTCAGCGTACATGATTGTGCCATTGCTGAGCACATTCAAGAAAGGCGTCTTGTTTATCTTCCACAAATTTAGTAAATACACTGAAATCTATAAGTTTGCTATCAGTATGTAGAGAACCAAGGTCATGTCTCAAACAGCATAATGTAAGAGCTAGCATCATCATCAACAGAGAGAGTCTTCAAAGTGTGTATGGATTTCATTTGTACTACAATGGAGATGTTTTGTTAAACACCGTCGTTCTTGCTACCTGTCCTCAATGGGAGTTTGACTAAGCCAGGATTGCTTAAAAACAGAAATAAGAAATCTGAATATAGCCAGTAGTTTGGCAAAGAGGAGGGCTTTTCCTACAGATATGTTCATATGCGCCCCCTACTATATCTTTCTACTATATCTGCAACACCAGTTGATTTCAGTGGGAGTTGTGGGTGCTCAGCGGGTGACCTGCTTTTCAGGCTTTGCCTGGTAGCTTTAATTATAAAAGCAGAGGAAAAGATTTGTATGGAGAACCAGCAGGTCACTCATATTAGAATAACTCAAAGCTAAAGATGCCTTAGTATAACTGACAGCTGAGACACAATAGCTTTACATCAGGCAGCCTCATACCAAAAGCTTTCGTTATTGAAATGAATCCTGACACCAAAGAGGGAAAAAGAAGAGAATTAGCTAGCCCTGAAAATGGTGCAAACATCCCAACAACTGTAGTGCAAATAATAACCAAGGGAACCTGGGAAGTGTGCCAAGATGATGTTAGTAGAGTTGGTTAGGAAGAACAGAATTAATCCTGGGGAAACTCCTCAATATCCAGGGTTCACGAAAAAGTAAAATACTCTGTTTCTGCTGAGGCTGGCCTTGTGGACTGATTACCTAGACTCACCATAACTCACTAATGCATCTACTTGTTATATACTTTTATTACTTTCCCCTGCAGATGTTGCTGTTTTCAATTAGAAATGTAACTCCTACCCCTGACTGTTAATAACTATTTTGCCTTGAGACATATCTTATTTGCTAACTGAAAAAGGCAGGTTAATGGTGTCTGCACTATGGTATATTATTAGAAGTGAGTTTGTGAAGCAAACTCCCAGTGACTCTAATCTCTGGAATGCTGACTCCTTCTGAGGTCAGTAATTCGGTATTTTGGAATTTGCCATAGCAGCAGGCCTAAGCCTGTCTTCAGCCCCCTTTGAAATTCAGACCCTGAGGTCAGCAAAATAATTGGTTCATTTGAACAGAAAATCAGAAGGAGAAAGGTTACATTTTCCTCCAGTATCTAACTTTAAGTGCATTAAATACTTTGATATATAACATTATTCTTAAAGTGATACAACCAAGACAATCTTCTTCTAATTTCATGTCTAAATAAACCCCTTGTCATGTTGTCCCCTATAGGCAAAGCAAAACAGCCATGCATCATCAGCATGCCACATTTATGATATAGCTTCTGACCAGCCAATGGAAATGAAGCTCCATCAATCTTTCAGGCTTGTCCTTAACTCAGCTGTGCCTTTTACCCTTTACTATATAGAAATGTCATTAAAGCTGTTTTAATATTGCTTTTAGTATTTAGTGTTTAGTGTTTCAGTATTCATATTCTTTTAGTATTAATATTTTCTAGTTTTAACGCTATAGCATGGTGAACTCAAAAGATCTTTCTTGAGGTCTGTTTCAAGGCTTGGCGTGGATTCACTCTCAAGGCCCTGCATTGGAACTGTCTGAATTATTTTCATCATAAAACTCCATTGTGCAGAATTTAGATGACAAGGCATTTATATAATCAATGTTCTCTCTCCAGACGTGCTAGAGGTTGGAATTTCTTATCCCTATCTTCTACAGAGTGCTCTAACTCCCGGCTCCTGGGAGCAATCTCCTATTAGATACCAAACACTAGAGAGTTAACATCATACACAGATGTAGTCAAACGTGTCTTGAGGATATCTGTAAGCACTGGCATCCTGAAAATGCTGTTCCTATGGAGGGAAACAAAACATTATTTGTGATCAATCTCTCTCTTTTTCTGTCAATCTCTCTCTCTCTTTCTGTCTCTCTCACACACACACACACACACACACCCCCCCCCAGAAGCATTCCTATATATGTCCATACCAAAGCAACAGAGTCCATTACCAGAGTATAACATGGGGACTTCATCATGTCCTCCAGTACTTAATTGGAAATCTATGAATGTAAAACACCTCTTAAGATCTAGGTGTTGTTATTGGCACAACAGAGGTAATCCAGATATGCCTCCCCCTGACAGTATTATATGATAAGTAAATGCTGGGCCAAATTCCCTCCTGCAGCCAATCTGTGCTTGGCAAAAGAAGAGGAAAATTTTCCTACGGGTCAGTTTGCTTCAGCATAAGTGCTAGAACAGCTATGGGGCTGCTTTAAGTTACACCATTCATGCACGGTCCCTGCTGGGGTTAATGTTAACAATAACAATAATAATCTGTAAAACCAAAGTCCTGAAGTCTTTACTCAGTTTTTACTCATGCCTCACTCAGGTAAAACTCTGGTATAAGTCATTTCATCCTCAAGTGTTTCTTTTGATTTAATAAAGTTAATTTCAGTTTAGTTTGTCTTTAGGTGGTTCTCATTACTGGTGTTGTCTTTATAAGCTATGAATGTTTCCATGTTGAATGGAATGACAAACTGTTTTGGAAATGTAAATACCATGTGCAGGGACAGATGCTGGAATTTTCCCCATCTTTTTCTCATTTGCCATTGTTTTTGTGTTTGTTTTTTCCTGTGTCATTTATGACTTGAAACTTTCATTTTCCATCATTTTCCAAGAAGCTCCTAAAGTTTGTTTCTTTGCCAGCTTTTCTGGAAAGCAGCAGAATCTGAGGAGAGGATCTAAATCCCTCCGGGATCTGCACTTCCCATATCTTATCCTCCCTGGCTGATGGAAACGTTGACTCTGGATTGCTAGGCAGCGCATATGGCACAGAACATATTGGAGAGCTACTGTAAACTCCTGAGGTTAGTGATCATTTTAAGAAGGAAGTTAAAAGTAAGTTTTTTAAAATTATTATGTTCTTCTAAGCATTACTTCCAATAAAGAAAGGTGTTACAATGCATCTGTAATACCAACTGTTTTCTTTATCACTAGGATTCCTGGCTCTATATGGTCTCCAGTGCACTTCTTCTTTGAAGCCTAGTAAATGTAGTCAAAGGAAGGAGCCAGAATGTAGATCTCTGAAGGAAGAAAGCAACTCCACAGCAGGTGGCTTTTTCACAGGAATGTCTATAAAATCCTCACCAGTGAAAGTAACAACAGGATACCCAAATTGCCCAGTGCCAGAAATTTGTTATGGCAGTCAGCTTTCTGACAGTGCAGCAATGTATTAGCTACAGCACAGAAACACAAAACCAGAGAAAGATAGTGTGCCACCTTCTTCTAATTTATTATTTGCAGTATGGCAGTACCTGCTGATTCCAAGGAAAACTGGGTCTGAGCCACATCCGACACAACTCAGAAGAGACAGGGAAAGGTATCTTTAAGGGGTCATCTCCCCCCTGGTTCTGGAGTCAAGCAGCAACTAGCCTGTTCCATGACATATAAAGCAATCTGAGACAGCTAAACTGTGCCATGGCTGCCAACCACACTAGGGTGACAGAGATCACCAAGAGAGACATGTCCTCTTTCTTCCAGCAGCATCCCTGATACAACTGTGCTAGGACAAGATGGCAGAAGGCCTGTTATAGTGCCTCCACCATCTCCTACAATGAGAAAGTCCTTAGGCAGTCAGATCTGCTGAACTTGCTGGCTGTTTTGTGCTGCTGGAGTTATGTTAAACTGATAAAAGAGGGGCCATGATTAGGTTCACAGGAGGGGCTATATGGAGAAGCTTTCAGTGCCCATCCTGTATCTCTTCTGGGGAGAGAGGACTTCAGTATTAAATCTGCCAAAGCTCCTACCTTCCACAATCATGTGCTTCCCAGAAATGTTCAAAACAAGCAGAAACCGATCCAAATCTGTTGGATTAGATTGGTTACCATCATTTCTGCCTCCTGTGGTGTTAAATGATTCTGTGGACACATTTCCTGTCTTGCAATCTTTTCTTTGGCTCTCTTCTGCAAATAAATCCTTTCTTCTTAACTCTTCTGTTTCTGTGTTCATTCAACTAAGATTTTCTGTGGGAAAGTTTGGGATTTTCTTTTATTTTACTGGCAATGTTTCACCTTTCACCCCTCCCCCTCACTGCTTTCTGGACAGATTTCATTTTCCAGACAGATGTGTCTCATTTTCAAAAATTACCTCTATGTATTCAAGGCTCTTTCTCTTCCTCTCTGCTTTCTATCTTCTCTCCTTCCTTCCTTCAGCTGTTATTTTCTGTTGATATTCCTATTCTTAGTAGCTGTTGATTCCTTAAATGATTCCATAAATGGACAGATGAGTCTGCAAATACCCAATTAGTGCATTTGCATATACAAATGACCAAATGCACAGGCATATTAAAAGGCATATTCCTTACATCTAATGGCCCTTAACTGGACAAATAAGTTGTTGGGATTCTATGGGATCCTGCTGCTGACATCAAAGCAGATGACAGTAACTGAGCAGGTGTACTTCTTAGTTTGGTACAAAATGGCTGGCTTCTACAGGACAATCAGTAGTACTTCCTTAGTGGCATGCCACTGCTACTGTGAACATATACAGGAGGCCAAATTGTCAAAGGGGTAATAATTCAGCTTCTTATTTTGTACCTGCAAACAGTAGCATAACTAGGACAGGGCAACCAGGGCAGCCACCCCAAGCGCCAACATGGGGACTGGACAGGCAGGGGGAAAAAAACCACTGTTGCTACAGCTGCATAGTTGCACTGGCAGCATGGAAGCAACTGGAAATTGCCACTGCCCCAGGGCACTCGGCTACATTGTTACCCCTCTTTCTGCAAATTCCCAGGCACAAACAATTGTCCCAGCAAAAATGGGATGTGTGCAGGCAACTTGCTTTTTTTTTTTTTTTTGCATGCGGAGGTGGCTGTTGGATTTGCACCTAGCACTTCTCCCTGTGAGATTGGAGCAATAACACTAGTGCCTTTTTTGTACACTCTGGCTTCATGGACATGAGTAATTATGATCTAGATCCTCAAAGGTTTTCAGGCACCTAACTCCTATGGACTTCATTGCCGAGGTCATGCACCACTAGCTGAGACTTAGAGGCCATAAACCCCATTGGTCATATGGCTCTATGTCAAAATGTAGGCACAAACAGAGGCCACATACCTGCACAGAACTGACTCTACCTGAAGAGGAAAATGTCATGCTGTGGAAGTCAGGAGAGCTGGGTTCTGTTCTTGATTTTGGCCCTAACCTATTACAGAATATAGGGCAAATAATTTAACCTCTGTTTTGTGCTTTCTTGTCTATTTAGACTATCTGCACTTCCTGATAGGGTCATTCTCCTATCATTTGTTTGTATGGACTTTTACACTAGGGTTACACAAGAGCACCAACTTAAGTTAGAGCCTCAAAGGGCTAGTGCTTTAGACACAATAAGCCCCCAATGGCAAGCCCATGTGCTTGCACAAAGTAACAGAAGTCATTAAACCATATGTAGAGTTGCCAACTCTAACTGAAGCTATTCCCTGAGATTTTTTTCCCCAACATGACATAATGTCATTAATTGAATTTATTTTCTTAAAATATCCTATTAAAATCTCCCTGATTGCTTTCAATAGTCACTGGGAGATCAGTGCCAATTCCGGTAGACCCCCAGCCGATCCGGGCTGGCAACCCTATCCACATAAAGTAGGGGAGGGCTACTGCAATCATTGAAAAACATAGGGCTGCAAGCCTGCTTTGGACAATCTCTATCAGAGGCATAACCATCCATTGTTATGCCCCCAGAACAAAGATGTCAGAGAGTGGGGAAGTGGGGTAGTTGTGTGCAGTCCCCCCACACCCTGGCTGCTGCTGCCACAGCAAAGGTTCCCTGGGGGACATCTATGTGTACAGCCATAAATACTTGGCTCTATAGTTACAGAGGAAGATGCTTGGCCTGGGCAGATGGGAAATGTGCTGCCCCTTCTACTTCTGAAGTTTTTCTAAAAGCCTTGGTGCCCCTCAGGTTACTCTTGGTGGGCAGGTGACAGGGCCATATTAAAGATTTTGGGGCCTGTCTACCAGTCTATTCTTCAGCAGTGCCCACATCTTCCCCACATGTTGCATTCAGCAGG
>NW_005841902.1:3273132-3277987 GCF_000455745.1 Alligator sinensis
AGCAGGAAGAAAGCTTTTTCAAGGATTTGGCTTTTGCTTCACAAGGCACTGAAATCCACTGCAATGGCTATGGGCACTCCAACCTAAGAAACATTGCACTCCCAGCAGCCCCCATCGGGCTGGCACAGGAGTTAATCCTTGGCAAGAGATCAAACAGAAGGATCATAATGGTCCCTTCTGGCCTCAAAATCTATTACACTTGGTAAACCTGTTGTGTACATTTATGCTCCACCCTTTGTTTTGACCCGTGTGTGTTATTGCCAAAAGAAAGAGTGAGAAGTTGGCAAACTGATAAGCTATTTTGGCCTCTTTCTTGCAGACACATAAGTATATGTGCAGTGCCATTGAAGTTTGTCAAGATCAGCATATACTTAAGTGGTTGCAGGAGTGGGGCCGCATTTGGGGGAACCATAATCTGATTACTTCATGGTCCACTTCTAGTGTCCAAGTTATTTCTGAGCTGCTAAAAAAGTGACAGGACTAAGGAGGAGATTCATGTGTTTATCATTGAGAGGGAAACCAATTCCATATGTTCCACACATACACCTCATTCTGTGTCTGGCTTCAGACAGGCATCATCACATTGTGATGTCAAGGAAACAAGGGAAGAGAAACAGCAATCTGCTTTTACTTAAAGCTACTTAAAAGAGAAAATACATTTAGATGACCTATTCAATTCCAAGTGGCTGACTGCAGAACTCATTTGTGGAAGGAGGCTGCCAATTTTCTTTTCGTTCTCTCTCTCTCTTTTTCTGATCAAGTCTTTTAATAATCCTTGGTCAGAGTGCATGGATGGCACCTTGCAGTTCTTTCAAGGTCTTTTAGAAATAGTATTGAAAACAGCTGTCCGATTCTGCGCAAAGAAAGAGAGTGATGCCTGTTCAGGAAAGGAGAAGCATAACAAGCTAAGTCACTATGGAGTTGCAACAAGAAATGAAAGGGTAAATTTGCTATATACTAACAAAGCACCACTGTTTTTTCAGTCAAATGCTTCCTCCATTGCAAACACCGTGACAGGAGGCAGAATCTAGTGTGTACAAACAACTTTTTTAAGGACTCTGCTATAGAAAATATATTTACAGATATAGGATCACCATGGTCTTATTTCCAACCCATTTTCCCTGAGGTCATTTTGTGTGAATGGAAATATCAGCAAAGCTCTCTATTTATGTGTCTTGATGACCAGTCTTATACTGGGAAAACAAAATATACCATCTTTTAAGCCTTAAAAGAGTGCTATTAGCTTGTTCCAAGATGTTGCACCTGAACCTAAAAAGTACAGGTAGAAAGAGAGATCAGTGTTCAGTGCATTTCATGGTGCACCAAAGTATTTGTACCATCTAGCAAAAGTAGTGTTTAATAAAATGATGTATAACTAGTCAAGAGAGAGGCAATTTTTGTCCATCTATTCAAGTGTTTAATAAAAACTGAATAGCTCCTTTTTTTTGGAATTGGTATGAACCCAGTTAAGCATCATTTTATTAAACATCCTTCTGATAGACAAGTGCACTTAGGTGTACTATGGGCCCAATCCTGATTAGCTCTCAATCTCTGTTTTAGCAGTTTCCAGGTGAGCCTCTAACTTCTTAATAAGACTCATGCTGGAGGGAGATATTTTCTTCGGCTATATGAATGAAAAGGTGGTATACTTTCATTTTTATTTAAGAGAAATCCTGCTGTTAGCCCACACATGGTTCCTAGAGGGAGTTATATGCACAAAACAATGGTAGGCATTGTTACTTTGCATCAGCACTAAGGAGTTTCTCTTCAGTAGAGTCAAATTTTCCACAAAAGTTTTGAGGGGGGTTTTTTTTTTTACTAATTTAAGAACAAACTGTAGAATCATAACATTATATATCTAAGCATGAAATGGAGAACTAATCCCCTTGGTTAATTCATAACTGTCCACGTGAATTATTGTGAAATTCAGCTCTTTGGAACGGAATAGCGTGAGTGCTCTGCTCACATCCCACTCAAGGCTTCAAAATAAGCAGCAAGTGGTGCTTAAATGTTGCATAGCCTTGGACAGGGGTGAATTTCACCCCGTCTGTGTAATTACAAAATAAACAATTATTAGCCAAAATATTGCTCAAAGCAAAACACTTCAGATCATTGGATTCCTTGGCTCATGGAAAGAAGAAAATGTTTCTGGAAACAGAGAGTCACTTTGATTTACCATTCTTTGTGACTTGGAAATGCCTCTAAAAACACACTGCGTATAACCCAAAGGGCAGAGCTTTCATGTTGCCTAATGTAGGAGTCTACATCATTTCAAAATCCACAAGAGGATTCACTCAGTGACACTGCTGAGTACACAACAGCTTGCAAATGTCCAGTAGAATTTGATGAAAGTAGATTTTGGTTTTAAAAAAAAGAGAGGGGGTGGGGGGGACCTCATTCTTTGTTTGGGAGGAAACCATGAAGTCTGAATCATTAAGCTGAGGCATTGCTAACTGAAACAGTTTTCAACAGCAATAAAATATCAACTATCTTCCTTGTGCTGGATAACATTACTGCAGCTGGAGATCCTCTGAAGAAAAAAATCAGGGTGTGTGTTGGGGTGGAGCTGATACATGTAACAGCAAGAACAGCATCCAAAAATATATATCTACCAGAAAAGAGGGAAAACAGCAATACATGGAGACAGTGTGACGCTCGAGGTTATCTGTGGGGAGTCTATGTGCTGGTATAATACAGAAAGGCTGCAGAGTAACGGAACTATAAGTGCAAGGCATCCTGACTTTCAGATTTTACTTGAAAAAGTGAATAAACAAATAACAATATCTGATGATTGGGCTATTTCCAGGATCATCAGATATTGTTATTCTTCTTTAAAGCTGTGAGACCTTGGAAACACCTGCCTGGCTCATTTTTTTAAAATAAAAAAAATTAAACCCTGCAAGAGCCTAAACGGAGGATAGAATTACTTGGTGTTACTTTAAAATGCATTTGCTGCTATGTCAAAGCAGCAGTGGGTGCATTTTAAAGTGACAGGTCTAAAAAATATTGTTCTTGCTCCCACCTGCCCCTGAACTCTCCCCATTCCAATAGAAGAATGCTACCTTGCTCCCCAATTAGTGAGCTGAAGTATTTAAAATGCAAATGAGGACCTTCTTCTCCCTCTCATACTCATTAGCTCACTCAAGCCCTCCTTAGTAAAAGGATTTTCTAAAGGTTCTATTTAAGCGTGTTAATAATAGTAATTAGGGGTTGAGAAACTATCCTGAAACTTGACCCGCATCTTCACCCAAAACTTGAAATGAGCGCAAAGCTTTTCTGAGATTTGAAAAAGCTTGTGAACATTTTCCCCTTTTAAAAAATATTGTTTCATCCCTGCACAACAAGCCCTTAACATACATTTGAATGGAAGCCTGGAAAGTGCTGCTGTTTGGGGAACTTCTCAAAGCATTCGTTTTTCTTTTCATTCGGGGCATCTGGTAAATCTGGACAAGTTTTTTAAATCTATCAAAAATAGGGGACCTCGGCCCCTCACTTCCACTGATTTTACACCCACATGAGGAAAGGCTGTCAGTATCTTTTATCCATTTCCAATAGGAGGACGACTCTAAGACAAAGAACAGCCACCCAGAGTGAGTTAGGAGAACTCAGTAGCTTCTTCAAATTGCAGCAGCCTTACATGGCTGACTACAGACTTCTCTACGGTCAAGAACCCCTGATAAAGAAACTGCTCCTGCCACTTCTCTTCCTTTCCAGATGTATCCTATCCATTCTACCAAGCTACACCTCACCCCCCAGCTTTCACAAGAAGTAAACTGGCTTTTTCACAGCCCTTTGGCACTACAGACCTAACATAAAGAAGCCAGAATCTGGCACGTTGATGTTAGCAAAGTTGCTCCTCCTTCAGACAAAATGAGTAGTCAAATCCCATAGCATAGGGAGTGTCCAGACAAGTGTGCACGTGCAGTATGCAGTGCCACAGACCCTTCTGCGGCACCACTAACCACACACGCTGCGCATGCAAGCATTCAGCATGCTGCTAATTTGCAGTGTGACGAGTTTTTTTGACACCGGGAAATCACAGCATCAAAAAATCCTACACCTAAAAAAAACAGCATGGCACACATGGTGGCAATGTGTGCCGCCCAAAACTGGAGCCTGGCTGGCCAAAGCCACACTCTGGTTGCCAACCAGGCTCCACATGCCAGATCACTGTTGCTGGAGCACTGGGAAGCCCCCAGGACTCTAGGTAACACTGCTGAGGCCAGCCCAGGTGCTGGCCCCAGCCTCCTCTACCCAACCCAGGGCAACTTTTTGCACACCAGAGCACCCATGTATGAGTGTTTCCTCAGGGACAGGTAGCAGTGATACAACTATGTGCTGCTACTGTTTGTCCTGGAAGAAATGCACATGTGGAAACACCCATAAACTCTAAGAATGGGTTCTTGTCTTGCATCTATCAGTGCCATCCCATTTGGATGTATTTGACACCAGGTAGAGAAATATTTGCAAAAAGTGAGGAAGAGTTCACTCAGAACTGTGCTGTGTATTGGGCTTTCAGCATTCAAAGCAGCTCACAACTTCATGTCTGAGAAATCTAGGGTTGGATTCACCCCAGAGTAAGTGAGGTCTGAATCTACACTCTGATCTTCCTCCTGGTACTTTATAGATATAAGGCAAGTGCTGGGTTTCATTATGAGCTTGCTGTGCCTAAATAGATTGTCTTATAAGTCTTATTTTATGGGTGATCCTAAAGGCTTCTAACAGATTATTATAAATTCAAAATTCTAGTAGAACATTTAGAAACAAAAGGATTCTACATCTTTTGAATGACTTGCATAATTATTGATACATTTTCTCTTGTTGTTTGGATGAAACAAGAAATATTTGGTACCTC
>NW_005841902.1:3278018-3299033 GCF_000455745.1 Alligator sinensis
CCTGCTGAAATCAAGCAGGAACCACAACGTCGAGATTCAGAACATCTTCCATTTCTGTATATCTGGTTCCGTATCAGAAGCAGAACCAGTCAAATATCAGAATCTTATTCCTTCAAAAAATTCTGACATCTTTACATGTTTGCCCTTAAGTGAGACAAATGTCAAAACATCACATTTTTGGCAGATTCAAAAGTTCAGGGGAAAAAAAGTTGATTCAGAAATGTCAAAATGCACCATTTTGGAAATACCAGACCTTTTTGTTTTGGAAATGTTGAAACTGTTTGTTTTAGATGCATTAAAATGTTTTATTCCCTCATTTTCCTTCAGGAGGAAACATTTCAACATTTTCCTTCAGCTAAGAACCCAGCTGAGCTGCCCTGGTGTCCAGTGGGAACTGTACTTTGCATTTTATCACACTCCTTTTCTTTTTCTTGCATTGGGTTCCCTTGTCCATTTACATCTACCATGATGTAGGACAATCTCAGGAATGACCATGATACACAACTGTGGTTCAGGGGTGACTGGTGCCTCCTACGTCGGGGCGGGCACAATTTATGGGCAGGCCTGGGGATAGGCCAAAAGCCCCATATCCACTCCTACACTTCTGTGCCACGGCTTAGTGCCCCTCCCCCCGCCCCCCCCACAAGCTCAACACGCTGCTGACCCGCACAGCAAAATACTGCCCTGTCCTGAGTAGTGCCAAGTCACAGGCCAATCTCACAGGGGGCACATGCCCCACCATGTCCCTCCCACCAGTTGGCTGTGCTGTGGTTCAACAAGAAGAGAGATGAGACCATTCCCTACAGTAGCATAACTAAAGGAGGGTGTTAGGGGCAATCACCTTGGCCACCAACTTGGGAGAGAGGAACTGAAAAAAGTGGCTGCTGCCAGCAGCCACATGTTGACTTTAGCAATTTCAGGCCAACTGTAAGACTTCTTATGCTTTGTCCTAAGCACCCAGCTGCATCTCTACACTGCTGATCCCCTGCATTCACATGTAGCTTCTCATGGCATGTGAAGCATGTGGTTCTCAGCAGTCAATCCTCAACTTTGAAACTCTCTCCCCTTGAGGCCCGCTGAAGCCCACACATGATCATCTTCTGGAAACACTGGGAAGACTTTTAGCAGGCAGAGTTAAGTTCTGGGGTATTTGGGGGGGGGTCATTTTATTACTTACTTTATATTAAAATTATCTGGTTTTATGCCTTGTTTTTATTGTAATCTGCCCTGAGCTTGTTTTGAGGGTGGCACCAGCACCATATAAATCAAATTAAGTCAATCCATCAATTAATCAATCTATGTACTATTTTTAAAAGGTCTCATCTACAGTCCTGACTGTGAAAACAGAATTTCATGTGGCCCATTATTCAGCTGCTAGACGTTTATGGGTTGCATATTGTTCTAGAGAGGGTGTCATCCTGGGAAGAGAAACAAAGCTGGAATCTCAGCTGTCTCAAAGCCTTTTTGTTTCACTGAAGTTGCTTATGTTTCCTTTGATAATACTTTCCATTTAAGACGGACTGTTTTTCTAGATATCATCACACTGAACATCATTTGGAACAAGTAAAAGAGAAATAATGCACACTCTTTCCAGGATTGAGCCAGGAGCTACAGTAACCTATACACATTTGTATTGTTATCTGTTGTTTCAGTAGTATCAATTTTTTGTTTGCACACATTTTTTGTAAAAGCAAACTCCTCAGGAATGTACAGCCTTATAGAAAACATGCACATGATGGAGGAAAGAGAGATTTTTTTCAGCTCTATCCCTTGCAGTTTGTTTAATGCTATTCCTGTAGCAATATTCAGTAAAGTCAGTACATAAATTTCCTCTGGCAACATTTTTGATGGAAAGCAGCTTTTTTCATTAAAAGGAAATTTTCATGGAAAAAAAAAAATCATTTTCATCATTCTTTTTACTTTTTTAATGGAAGCCCCTACAACTTTTTTTAAAAGCAGTACAAAATTCTCATACAAAAAAAAGAATTGCTGAAAAAATAATTTCCCTAGCAGCAATAAACTCCAGCAATGGCAAATTAGCATGTAGTTCATAAAGTAGTGACCATTTATTTTTATTCAGATACATTTTATCTATTAAATGCATACTTCAGCATCAAGCATTAATACTTTAAATCCATGTATTAGTACGGCACAGTAAAACTGATACTTTCCTCCAAACTAGTGATTTAATAACATGTATATATATCTCATTAAGTTGTTCCCTCTGTGTCCCAACACATTTGAAATCTGTTAAATATTACATTGTAGAAGATATGAGTTTTAAAAGATGAGTAATCCTGTAACTAGCTGAGTTTAGTTTAGGTTTTATATTTTGTTCCAACCTTAAATGAATTATTTCCTGCTTCAAAATATTACTTTCACTAAAACCAATAGCAATATTGGATCTTGTGAGGCCACACATCAGCACAAGTCATGAAAATATTCTTTCGAAACAGAAAATCTCAATAAGAATTATTCATGGCAGAGTATAGCAAATTCATATGATCCCTGAAATCCTGAAGAGCTGCATTGCAAAAGGTAGGCAGGAAACTTGGCTAACGCAATTTATGTGCAAAATTCAGGGAAAGTTGAGTGCTAAATTCTGACTGTGGTCTCATTCTCACCATTGCAAATTAGAAGAGTGATTCTCCTCCCACTTACACATTAGGAGTAGCACCATTACATTCAGCAGAGAAGAAATAGGCTGAAGAACATCAGTTAGTTGAGGTCAATGAAATTCCACTTGTGTAAAACCAGTGTAAGTTAGCTCAAAATCATAGGGTTTAATTGTGGCTGGACTAAGCCTTGATTATGGGGCTCTGATCCCCTCTAGATTATTCTAGGGAAAAAAATTCCATTCCTTCCCTGCTTCCTTTTTGCCTTGATGGATAGTAACCTACAACTGACCTTAGGTACTTTTTACAACCAATGCTTTTACATTATACACACTTTACAGAATTGTGGAGCACTGTAAGAGTTCATGGAGAACAGGGACCTTTTTACTCAAATGGCTTGATTCTAAGGATGCATAGGAAAATAGGATTGGAAGGGACCTCAGGAGATCATGTAGTCCAATCCCCTGCTCGAGGCCAGATCATCCCTGTCTAAACCATCCCAGTAAAATGCAAGGCTGCTCCTATGTGCTGTAATTACAGTGCGTTGGAACAGACTTGATTAATCAAGTAATTACTGTGCTTCAGCATCCTCCAGTGTCTCATGTATCAGTACTCCCGTGCTTAAAAATAGCAGCAGGGGTGCTTTATCTAAAGCTTGTTTGACAAGCTTTAGATAAAACACCCCTGCCACCATTTTTAAGCGTGAAGACACTGATACATGAGATGCTCTGGGCACTTTAATTAGAGCATCTCTAATTAAAGCCCCCCCACCACCACCACTCCCCGAGCACATGTATAAACACCCACTAGTGCTGAATCAAGTGATTTGCAAGTTACGCTTCTGTTAATATATCTCAGGATGGTAATAGTTGGTACTACAACAATACTAGATTGTGTACCGTGGTCTACTATAACCCCCAGGTCCTTTTCTGCATACTGCTGCCCAGTGAGCCACTTCCTAATTTGTATTTGTGCATTTGATTGTTCCACCCTAAGTGCAGGGCTTTGTATTTGGGACTATAGGAACATAGATCTGGAAGGGGCATCTGGGACCATTTAGTCCATTCCCTTGGATTTTCAGGCAATTGTTAACTCAAGAAATCCTCCAAATGGCCACTTCAAACCCTCAGGTGTAACTACAAGGCACAATACCAAAAACAACAATACAACCTTATAGCATGCCATAGGTAAAAACAGGAAAGATAAGGGCACTGCCTGTGCAGTGACCAGGAAGTAAATGGTTAATGTATGCTCAGAAGAACCCAGAGAAAGGACTATGCTGTATATTACAGAGAAAGGAAAAATAATTCAGAGTCCTGGCCAGTCAAGCCTAGGGAAAAAAATTCTTTCTGACCCCAAATTTGGAGATCAGTATTACCCTATAAGGGAGTGTAAGATCCTCTGGCCAGAAATCTTTGAGTTTTCTAAGTACCAAAAGTGTTTCTTAGTCAAAAACCTCATCCTTAGTTGTGTCCAACATCTTTACTGAATTTCATTGAATTTATTTCAGACTATGTTTCCAATTTATCAAGGTCATTTTGAATCCTCATCCTCGAAAGTATCTGCAACTCCACCCAGCCTGGTGTTATCTGCATGTTTACTTAAGTGTATGCTCAGTTGCAGTCTCTGACTCATATTCATAAAGATATTGAACAGTACTGGACTCAGGACAGGCCCTTCCCCTAACTCATCTCTCCCTCAGTGGCCTAAATCCACTGACTTCACAGTGGATTACCAGATTTTATTGCAAGTGTCACTACAAGCAAAAACCAAATTTCTAACCCTGTAGTTGTAAAGAAAAAAACCCTTAAAATACAAACACTAAAATGCTTGAGTCCAGAAGGCAGGTAATAAAAAATAAAATGTAAATACATTTTAGTGAGGTCACAATTTGGGGCAGAAACTGTCTTTTGGTTTGGTATTTGTTCAGAAACTAGAATAATGAGGGCATGATCCATGGCTAGGGCTCCCTGGCACCACAAAAATAAGAACTGTAAGCAATAGTTACAGTTTGCACAGGCTTGAATCATGAGTTTTAAATATTTTGGCTGGCAATCTGTGTGTCTGTATGGAGCAATCCTTCCATAAAGGAGAGCAGCAACAGGCTTATTCTGATAATATATTAGAAATCCTGATATTTGTCTGACCTCTCAAGTTCTGATTTGCTTTGAGTAGTGCAGTAAGAAAGCAGTGATTTAACTCATAGCACATTTTCACATTGTCTAAAAGGTACTAGTTCATCATCTCCCACTCTCCCTCCCAATGACCCACTATGTCTGCCCATTCTTAATTAACCTCTCTAAGAATCTGAGTAGACCTGTATGCTAGGGTGAGAGGGGAGAGGAAGTACTATCCACACAAACATGAGGCCAGGGCAATTTTGAACCTTTTGAATATGTTAGGGCTAGCAGTATCCTCATTAAACTCTGATTAGCAAGTGGACTTGATCCAGGCTGATTCATTGCTGAATGAGATTTCTTTTTACTGCTAGTTTATCAGAGGTAGGCAATTAAGAGCTCACACACCTCCGGGGTCTTGTAGGTTTTTTGAAGCAGGGATCTCACACCAGTCTAGAAATAAAGACCTATTGTCCTTAGAACAATATTCCTTACTAATCTCACTTCTGGCAATTTACTTTTTCTTTCTGAGCAGATTTAGAAACAAAAAACCTTGAAAGAGCAGGGGGGAGGAATACTATGTGGATATCTAATCCCATCCCCAAAGTGGGAGTTTTCTCATTCCATTCAGCTTTTCTTTTAACGAGCACTGGATAAATAAACTTTTACTGCATCACTACTTTGATTCAAGAGACCTGTGAGGATCCAATTATGCATCCAGTGGGAGTGGAGCGGCATTCTGTTTTTCAAAGCAAACACAATGCTGCAACACAAGCCCCTTGTAATTATTGCTTCCCTACAAATTTACAAACCCAGAGGTGAGCTTTGCTTTGGTTGAGTGTTTAAATGCAATTATTACCTTTCTTTCACTTTCAGCTTATAATAAGGCTTCCCAAATGATGTTATTCTTCATAAGACCCATGATCCAAATGGTTTAACACAAAGCCAGTCCTAGAGCCTCTGCTTCAGAGACTGGTATCCAGTCAGGTCTCACCAAAGATCTGAGCTTAAGACACCTGCTAAGAGGCCATATCTTAATCCCTACCCAAGAAACGGGGGGATAGGGCCAGAAAGACGATGACAAAAAACAAGTGGTAGATAGAGAAATTTTAAAGGAGAAAAACTGGAAATTTTAATGGAATAGCTTAATACAGTCAGGCTCAGAAAAAAGATTTCCTGTTGCTGTTATTTTTGTCTTTGTTAATGCTGACACTGCTTGTTGCTACTCAGCTCCCAGACCCTGACCCAAAGAGCTTACAAACTAAATTCACAGTCTACCACATGGGCATTTATACATGTGCTTCAGGAGTGGGGGGTGCTTTAATTAATCTGTGCCGTTAGGGATAGATTCAGGAATATCACAGTCTTCTGCCTCAGATATTTGCTCTCTCCTGCCACTTCTTTATGGAATACAATATTTTTGATGGGAGCTGGAGTTAGTGAACTGACGATAATTCCGAAATTGTCCTGTAGGTTTTCTTATAGGGCTCTGCCACCCCTTCACACCCCACCCTTACCACATCAGATATGTTGGTATATGTTCTTGGCTTCTAAGCCCACGTCACCACCTTCTTTCCCATCTGGGTTATTTTAAGTTAGTGTAGGGGTTATTGCATAAAAGATGGTTGCTATGCTAACAAAGTTTCATGTGCCAAGGTCTGGGGTCAGTTCCCCACGAACAGTTCAGTCACTGATGAATGAGCCAATACAATAATTTCCAATCAACATCAGTGATTAACTCAGTTCTAGGTTAAAGGATTCCACTGGAACTCTCTTTTAGAATTACAAAAACCATGGCAGGGGTTGGACTTGATGATCTGCTCAGGTCCCTTCCTACCCTACCAACTATGAAACTATGAAAAACAGTCCCCAGCTCTCTGCAGCTTCTAAAGCCCCTCTTAAGGCCATTCAAGCCTGCTCTGGGCCAGAAAAAAAATCCCACGTCCATGAGAGTGGTAAATCCCTAAGGCAAACAGAAATAAAAAAAACTGCTGCCACTCTTGCCATCTCCAGACTCACCCACACCCATGCCTGGCTCCTCTCAGACCTGGCCAGGTCTGCTCAGGTCCCAGAGAAGCCTTCAGGTCTGACGTTGGATGGCTCTTCGCTGCTGAATGGTGGCCCTCCAACCACCTTTGATTTGTGGGCTCTTCCTCTCTTGCCTGCTGGAGAACTCACACATCCAGCTTCTGCAGAACCCGGAAATGTTTTCTGTGCTCTGCCTGCCAGCGTCCTCCCCTCGTTGCTCTTCTCCAGGGCCTGAAGTAGCCGGTCTGGAGCTCCTCCCTCCAATCCAAACAGATGGCCGGTTTTGAAACTGCCACTGCTCCGGTGTAGCATGGCTTGTCATCCCCTGGACTACCATGGTAAGTTGTGGCTTCTTCACCACTTTTAGTGCTGACTCCCCCTTGGCTCTGGTACACTCTTTGGGGTTGGGGGTGCTGTCTGTAAGTGAAGACAGGCTTGTTCCCCATGACTGCCAACTATTCCTTGAAAAGGATGACTATCTCAAAACAGTCATTAATGATATGTCTCAGGTGTTCAAGCCAGGAGGTTTAGGTGACAATCAGAGGGACTCTGTTGTCCTTGTCATGGTATTTGTATTGTAGTAGGTCAGAGCAAGGTCTGAGCCTGGCTTTGTTGATGTGAGTGGCTACAGTCTTGGGACTATATTGGAATTGTAGATTACAGTTGTAGGTTATAATTGCAGATCCTCAAGATGCGTATTTCAGTAGGTGGGTTCAGAGCAGATATGGTTGTAATGTAGAGTTTGGCCGTAGATGATGGATCTAAAGGTATGACTAGCTGGGGACACGAAGGTAGCTATGGTGATTAGTTTGTTTCTGATGCAATGTGGTGGTGATGTGGCCTTTGCAAACCACTGTAGTGTTTAAGAAATGAATTTGCTGGGTGGATTCCAGAGTTAGTTTGATCAAGGAGGTGGAAGTTGTTTAAGCCCTGGTGACATTTCATTAATAGCAGCTCATTCAAGATAATTTCTAGTCATTCCAGAGACAAGCCTATTAGGATGTGTGGTCTCCATGGCCACTAAGCAGCAATGCATCTTGGAAGGGCTAGGTGTGTAAAGGGCTGTATCACTCTTCTTTCATCCCAAATTTTGACTTGCACCACCTCAAATGAGATGTGTGTTTACAGCCTCAGGGACATGATGAGCTGGTGAGATGTATGGCTGTAGCAGTCTGCATCCTAGTGATTCCCCACTGTTGTGAGCCCTATAGGGAAAATTGCAGCAGAAGAACGTAATAGGTAGACATCCTTATTAAGCATCAGGTGCTGAACTGTCTCCTTGAATGGAGGGGGAGACAAAGCTCAGGAAAGTGGATACACTGATTCCAAGACATTGTTTTGCTTTGTGGCTTCCTCCTCCCATCAGTTAGTACATTTCCTTTCATTTAGTCTTTCATTCCTTTTTTCTTATTTTTCTCCTGTTCCCTGCACAGTTTCTTGTGCCAGGAGTGTGCCCCTCCTTGGAGGAAAAAGAGGAGGTGTGCCCAGGGTGTAGTGTGCTATCTTCAGCCAGCAAAGGGATTCTTGGGGATCTAGATGCTGCTCTATCATGCCCTGAAATCAGGATCTGGGGTGACAAGCTATTATAACCAGCTCACAAAAGCATTCTCACCAACCTCATCATAAGTGAGCTCAGAGCAGAGAATCTGCCCAGTACCTCCTCAAAGTTAATATGATTGCTGATTCTGGCCTTTCCACCGTAGACAGAGCCTTCCTTACCTCTGCATATAGCCAATCCCGGTAGAAATTTCCTTTGGTTCTTTTACCTGCCTCTTTGAAGCCGAGTCAGTCGTCAGGATTAATAGCTGATCATCCCATGATCCTCAAAGATAGGTTCCCTACTGTGAAGGCAACAGCATAACTCTCACACCTGATTCTCTACTTACTTATTCATTAGATCTTCCACCATTCCCAATAAAGGCTCAGCACAATTTACAAGTGAGATATTTAAATAAAAACTGAAACAAAACTTCTTAAATAAGATCCAGGCCTAGCCTTGCTTGCTAAATGCCTGCCCAAATAGTAAGGGCTTATACCACTTCTGGAAAATCTTCAGCCTTGGACTGTGGTGGGCCTCAAGGAGGACGGAGTTCCAAAGCTAAGGAGCAACTACTGAGAATGACGTACCATATGGCTTCACCTAGTCAAAACACCGGTGTGGACTAGAAGTTATGCTGATGTAAAATCAATGTGAGAAAAAATGAGACGGCCATTGTTCTCTCATACACTCTCTCTTCCTCATTCATAGGACAGACACTTTGCGGGGTAACAGGACCACCTCTTCTGAAGCACATTCCCCTTGTTTACAATGCCATGTGACAAATTCCCTCTTGAGTTACATGTCTGAGAACAAGATCTATATGCATTATATACCTATAACCAGTAGAGGAGCACTCATCTCCTGTGCTGATTCTTGACCTGCCTTATACAAGAGTTAAATCCCTCTGTACGTAAGACTCAAGGTGCTCTTGAGAGTTCGCAAGGGATCACAAAAATTTACTACAGGAATTTATGAATCTTGGCAAATTCAGTGTGTGGGGCAGCTTTAATGTAAGACTTCCATAGGCTAAAGAGCAACTGTTCTAACATGCTGTATAGAGTTCTCTGTGCTCAGCTCAGAAGGATCTACTGCATTTCTAAGGCTATCGTTGATATAAAACCACACTGCCCTATTATGAGTTCTTCTTTAGAATGCCACCCTCAATGTAACCTGGAAAGCCTTTCGTTCAGAAGAACAGCCTAAGGGAAAGGGGAGAATTGCATGTATTTGGCATGCACTACTTTCCAGACTGGCAATAAAGACCACCCACCCAATCCTAATATGCAGCTCATTGACCATCCAAGTCTCCTTTGTGAATCAGAAGTAAAGTTCACAGCCTCTTTGCCATGTAAAAGAGCCAGCAACTGCCTTGAACGGCATGAAGCATTTCTTTAAGAATAAGATCTTCCAAGCCTTGCCAAGTTCAGAATTTAATTGACTCAGAGGTGACAAACTAAGAAATGGTAAACTGAGAGCTATTCCCCATATCTTCATCTCCTAAAAATTGTTCACAAACATCAGACATGGCAAAGAAGGGTGTCTGGCTAGGGGTGAGAGTAACTTACTGACTGTACTCAGCTTCTGGCGCTCAGAACAATTTGTTACATTACTTTGGACAACCTAATTAAACACTCTGCTCTAAGTGGTTCGGTTGCATCATAAAATAGGTACATCTAAAAGTGGAAAATAACAGCAGAATTCTCTTTTTGTTTCTGTCCAGTTGGAGAAAAGAATGTTAGACCTATGCCTGTTGTACTGACCTAAAACATTAGCATGTGTTCTTTGCCAATAGACCCAGTGCCTACTCACCTACTACGTTTCCAGCTAGATTTGCCCAGCACCTCTGCATGTGTACACACACACACACACACACACACACGTTTTGAGTTATTTTAACACAAAGCCTTCCAACTGGCAAGCCATGGGCTGCATGTGGTCCCCAAAGAGTTAATCTATGACCCCTGGGCTGCCAGTCCGGACACTGCTGCTCACATCACTTTACTACTGCAGCTGCTGCAGTCTCCAGGCTTCTCCCCCAGTCCTCCAGCTTGTGCTTCCTGCCCCTACCCCTGCCTCTGTGAATGGAGCAGGGTGGCCCATTGAGCTGAGAAAGACTATGGTGCAAGGAGTTATGGGACCTGGGGATCCCGTATGGTATGGGTATGATGCAGCAGGAAGGGACCTAGGCAGCACTGGGTTGCTGGCAAAGTGCAGTGGTGGAGTGTCCACTGTATAGCATGGCAAGGAGGGCCCACACAGCTCTGTGTGGCTTGCAGCTGGGCATCATGCGGGCCAAGCAGCACATGGCCAAGGAGTGTGCAGTGCCTGGCCAATCAGAAGTTGGACAGACCTGTTTTAACACAGAAGCAAACAAACCAGTAAAATGTTTCAGCTGGTCACAGCAGAGTTAAATGGAAAATCAGTTAATATTAACCTAAACATACTTATTTCTTCCAGGGCCCATGGCCTAGGGAATCTTAGGTCCTCACCCATGTGAATTCTAGATCACTACACCCACAAGCAGAGTCTGAACAACCAGGGTCTTCATCCTGGGTGGCAGTGATGGCAGGAGCCAAGCCAGCAGCATCAGTGACTGAGCATTAATTGGTGTCACTGGCTGCCATACTGGTGCCCCTCTAAGTGGGTGCCTGGGTCTGGTGACCCAGTTACCAAGCCATATTAAGCTCCCAGCCATAGGAAAAGGATTAGCTCCTTCACAAGGAGTCTTGTAGTAGCACTTGGCAGTAACACTTGAAACAAAATCCTGGACTCATCAAAGATGCTGCTATAATGCAGAAAATCATTGCATGCGATAAATTCAGATTTATTACATGCAATCAGAGAAAAATTAGGGAAATAAACCTCCATTCAGGCAGCTATCAGAAGAGTTATGGTTTACCTGCTGAGTCATAGCTTAACAAATGATTTACCTAGGTGGGGGCAAATATCCATAGGGGTTAGTATGGAAAACACTGTATTTACTCAAATATAAAGTTCCCCCTCCTCATATCAACATGGGGAAAAGGTCCCTCATCTTACATTCACCTACAAAAAACTTCATTACATACATTGCTTATCACTAAACTGCTTCCAAAAGCAGCATGTACTCAGCAATGAAGCTATGAAGCTGATTGAGTGTAGCCCAGACTGAGAATGACTATAAAACATATAATCCATATGGGAAAAACATACTGGTGAGTACCTATCACAGGGTTAGATGAGTGCAACCTATCTAAATAAAATATATGCTAGTGCTCATTGTGCTCAATCCCCCTCAGCACTGACTCTTTTTTGTCATGGTGAGCCACTACATTGAATACATTTTAATTTCCTCTTCACTCCCAGAGCTGAGTTGCACCTTTCTTTCCCATTCCCAAGGATTCCTGTTTCTTCACCAGCCTTAAATGCCTGGCAAACATCACCAAACAGAGCCCCAAACAACTTCCCCAGAATCTGTCACCCCTTCTCTCAGTCTGTTGCATATGATTAGTGTAGCCCCATCCTCCATGAGGTGGAGCCAGACCAAGTTGCCCTGTGCTCCAACTACATATAATTTTTTGAAGAATCCCAGGACTTACAACAGTAACACTTGGCAGCTGGGGCAGATTCCATAACACCCTTTTTTGTGAACTACTTTGCAGGGCATCAGCTGTGAGGCCAGGAGACCTATATACCACCCAAAGTATACCCATGGGCTTTGGAACCACTGTGGTTTTACAACGTCCTGGACAGATATGAGCTACAAAATGAAGCCCCAGTGACCTTGACAAACCACCGTAAGATACAGGAGATGTTAAGCACGAGACAGACTGTCACCCATAAACTTACTCCCTGGTGACAGCTGCCAAGCCATATGGGAGCAAATCTTCCACAAGTACCTGCACAAGGAATACAGAGACTTGAACTGATCACCATGCAGACGCTGAAACACAGAGAGGAGCAGAGAGACTCATCAGTTTCCCCAGACAAACCTGCCAGTGGAAGCAGAAACAATTGGCCACCTCTTCTGAAGCTGCCTGTATGCCAGGGAGGTGTGGGGGAGAGTAATCATACTCCTCCTGATGGTGAAAGTGGTCCAGACCCTGACCGGAAAGGTGGCACTGTTTGGCCATCTGACCAAACAGGAAGGGACCCTAACAGCCTGTCTTGACCAGTTCATCTCCTGCTTCCAGAACACCTCAAGGCAAACCTCCAATAATTAGATTCTACACCAGGACAATTTTAACATGTTTATAATTTTTCTATATATAGAATCTAATTATTAGGGGGGGTCATCACATATTTGGGTAAATACAGTAGATCAGTTGAGTAAAAATGGGTTCATTTTAACCAGGAATGCTGAAAATACTATGTCAATACAGGTGTAGAAAATACTATTATTAGAGATCTCCATCTTATTGATCCATCTTTAGCTGGTACTAATAATGCAGCCAGCAGCATAGAATCTGGATGCAAATTTTTTGTCCTTCTTGCCAAAGAAAAAAATATAAAGTCAATTCAGAAAAACAATGAAGTTCAAGTTCTTGTGGGATTCTATTGATACTTCAAATGGATCTTAATGAATAATTCCTTGGTTTGTCACTGCTTTATGAACAGAAACATAAATATATTTGAACCCTCAATCATGATGCATAAAGTCCTGAAGCCTTCAGAATCTGGTTTTGACTCATCTCTACACACAGAATGATTGAAGTGCAATATAAGTCCAAAGTCCATCACTAAGTGCCATGATTGTCTGAAATGCTGAGCATTTATAACCTAACTCACTGAGAGGTATTAATGCTTTATACTTCTGAAAATTATGCCCTAAATATCTACAATTTCTAGCAGCTGTTTGAAGGAATATCCAAATTCACATATCTCTAAAAACAAATCCACTTAATCATATTTCTCTTCCAGTATTACAAAAACACTTTAGATTACTGAGTAGACTATCAAAAATCTAATTTATTTCTCATTCACATCTTACTTATTAATGCTATTTGGTTGCTATTTCCTTTTCTCTTAGTATGGACTAACCATTTTCTAGGTAATTCTGCTTTCGGGCTCTGCTAAACTAACACAGTGCCAGATAGAAAACACTACAGGTATATACAGATATTTGGGGAGGTTAGAGAGAGGTTTGATCACCTTAAAAATGGCCACCCAATCTAACTGGGTTTACCTAGGTGTACTGCAGACTTTATATTTAGATCTGTAATTAGGTTGATCTAAATGTGAAGTGTTCAGAAGTTCAGGACTTAAATCAATCTAAAAATGGCCAACCCAATCTAAGTTAGGAGGTCACTGGTCTCCCAAGCCTTCCCTCACCCCCCACCCACCATGGACCCTACTAGCCCCCTTGATCCCACCAAACCCTCCCAGACCCCATCAATCCTGCCACAGACCCCTCTAGCCTCCCCCCGCCAATCCTTCCAGGCCCGCTCTGTGGACCCCACTTATCCACCTGATCCTGCTAAACCCTCCTGGACTCCATCACCCCCCACAGACCCCACTAGCCCTCCTGATCTCTCCAAGCCCTTAAATTGAGTGGTCATTTTTAATGACAATCTAAACTCTCTCTAACCTCCCTGAATGTCTGTACATACGCTATATTTCCCTCCCTCCTTTTTTAAACATCCTGTTTTCATTGGGATTTGGGGAAAAACATCTTGGAAAGAATTTTGTTTTTCTTCTGCATTTTAAAAAAGCTTATTATTTTTGCCAAACCTAAAATCTGAGGAAAATGCTCTTTACGTGAAATATCATGACAGGTTGCACCCATGACAGCTTGTTTCCATCCATCCACCCAGTTTCTAGCAATGTCCTTAACATGTTTTCCTGGTACATGTCCCGTTCTCAAAACCAATGTCAGTGTGGAGGGGCAGTAGTCAGAAGGAGAAGCCAATCAAAACCAACTGCTTAAAGCCCAACTTGAGATAAAGAAATGAATGAATGGAAACTGAGTTCCTGTCTACCATATAGCAGAGGATGCCTGTCCCCCTCTTGAAATTATAAATTAGCTTTACACAGCAAAAAAGGCAAGTGAGAAGGCTGTAATCAAAAGAAAAACACAAGAGAAAATGTCAGCAACTGGAGAAAAAGAACATTTTTAAGTAGCTGAGTTTATGCAGAGGATTCTTTGGGTTCTTTTCATTAAAAAAAATGTTATGCTCCATTAATGCAGCATTTCATAGAGCACCCTTATATAAAATGAATGATGACAACTGCAGTTAGCCACTCAACAAAGTCCTCCTGTCCTGAAGGCAGAAGTAGCCGTGCTTTTCCACCTGAAGGGAAGGAGACAGACTTAGCTATTCATTCATTACAGAAGCACAATGATATGTGCCACAGCAGCATGTTTCCTTCTGAAATAGAACACATGACCTACAGTGAAGAGAAGCATTGCTCTTAAAATATGCGTAATGTTTCATTTAGCTATCTGCACAAGCACAATCTACTTGTATAAGTTTGTAAATTTCATAATTCAAATGGACCTTCTATAAATGTAAGAATAGAAAGAGCATAGATGACTCCGGTCTCCAGAGTTGTCAATTCTGCAGTTTCCAAGAGCTCTAAATCCTCAGGGTGAAATGATACCTGCTCTAGCATATGTCTTTGGGCTTCAGGGACATTGGCTGTGAGCTACTTCCTCTTGGCACTCCCAAAGAGGTGGAGGGGTAATCATAACCTGTGTACATTTGATTTTGAAGCAAAAATGTAAGAGCAAATAGGTCTACACTACCAGCAGCCTGCAGGGGATGGCTGGAGGCAGGTATAGGTGCACAGACAAATGGAGTGTCTGGAGAATGGTGCTCTCAGGAACTGCTTGTGAGAGAGCTCCAGAAGAACCCAGGGGCCATCATGTCTGTTGCAGCTATGAAAGCTCTAGAGGATTTGCTTGGGTAGAAATTGCATCCTCTTGTTGGAGGCTTAGTTTGTGATGAAATGGAAAGACTGCACTAAAGGTGAATTGTTTGTCCAAAACCTGCCCAGTTACAAAGCAGCTGGCAAAACCAGCAGCCCAGTGAGCTGGACCTGGACTAGGGCTAAAGAAACGTGGATTCAACATCTGGCTCATCCACTAAGATTCTTTATGACCTTAGGTAAGTCAGAATCTATCCTAGCCCTCGGTTGCCTCAGGGTTTGGCCCAAGATATGTAAAAAGTTCTTATGGCAATCAAAAAAAGCTAAAAGCACTTTCCTTGCATACATGATAGGGATTGATATAAAAATATATCTTTGCAGCTAGAGGAACTCTTACTTTTTCTATCACAACAGGGCAATAGTGTATCTCCATAATAGTTTCTAATTAATGAGATCTGCTGTTTTGGGGACAATATTCTAAAGAAAGTTATTCAAATGATGATTTTCTGCTTTTGCTTTTGCTGTGTTACCCAGCTGATATCACCATAGACTTGAAAGAATGAGTAATGAAGGTTTCTCAAGATGCCTATGGGTGTTGGGCACCCACCTCCTGCTACATTTCAGTGAGAGATGAGCACCAACCTCCTGAAGCATATTTGAAAATTCCACTTTAAAAAGAAGTCCCATGAAGTTTGGTTTGATGCATTGTGTGATTGTGCGTGTGAGTCTAGGTCTCTGTTTTTGCCAAACCCTTGAACTTTGGGAGGGGAAGAAAAGGACAGACCTTCTCCCATCCCTGTTTTTTCACTCCCATGCCCACCTCTTTTACACACACACCCACTGAAAATATGTCACAAATCCCTAAATAGCAGAAACGGACAAGGCAGGCTACTTCAAACCCTCATGCTGCCACTGACACAGGATGGGCTGTGTTAAGAACCAGTGGGCATTCCCCTCATCCCTTACCTCCAATACAGAAAGGTCAGTGTTAGACAGGGGGAGATTTTATTGCTTTGTGTCTGCAGTGTATGAAGATGAACTTCCATAAGGCCTTTGAAATGCAAGATCTGCATTCTTTACCAGCATGAATGAATAAGCTGTGGGCTCTAGGGTGTGTACTTGGAGCACTGTATAGCTTGAATGACTCAAAAGGAAGCGAACCTTTCCAGCAATGATTCCATGCTTACTAATGTGAAAGCATTCAGAACCCCAGAGATATTTCTCTATCAATAAAGTGAGAAAAGTTCAAGTTGTCTGGATTACTTCCAGAAACAAATGCTCACCAAACCAGTTAAATTAATCCTTTTGTACTTGAGAGAGAAGCAAAGGGTGAATGATTGGGTTTGGTTTTGGTGAGGACAAAATGTGGTGGAAGGACTTAATGTCATTCTGCAGCCCTGTGTCTATACTGCTGAGTCTGGCCAGAAGTCACCAGAACTATGCGCACATCCATGTTCAAAACTGCTCTACAATGGCAGGACCCCTTCTTTCTGCTAATGCCATCTCCCAGAACAAAAGAGGAATTCTGTACCACCCAGCAGCTGACAGGAGGCACATACGACAACTTCATCAGCTTGTACCTTCCCAGGGTGCACTTTGCCCAAGATGATTTTGCTGTTGAAGTGGAGCTGCAAAAGCTGGCAGGAGGTGCACAGATATGAACACACTCCAGTGGATTCCCTGTGGCAGCTGGTGTCAGCTATCAGACGTTCTGGTGGCCAAAGTACTGTAGACATAATCTTGAAGTGCTTCTATACTTTATCTCCTAATCATCTGTGTTCATGCCACTCTGGGATTCTTCATGTTCCTACGTGTTTTTAATTGCTTTGTAAAACACTTTTAAAAAGCAGAACCAGTAACATTGCCTTTGAATCTTCTGAATAGAAACCAAGTAGTGATAATGTTCAAATACCATGGTCACCAGCTAAACTCTACATTTATGCAACATGGGGAACAAAGCTCAGGAGCTTCAGCTCCAAAGGAAGGAAAGAACCACTTGGGCTAACAGAAAATCTGTGAAGAAGTCCAGCAAAAGATTGTGGCACAATTTACATAAAAAATCAAGCCTTCAAGGACATACATGATATTAGGATTTGTGCCGCAGAGAGAATGTAACCAGTAAGAGTCATCTGTCCAGCAGAGGGCAGTGCTACACACAAGCCCAAACCAGAGAAAAGTCTACAGTAGTGAGATTAGATGCAAAATGTGTTTACCAGATATTTAGCTTGGGGTTTGAGACTGATAGTTCAATTCCAAACTGCAGTTTTGCATCTAATAAATATTTCTAAAACCACTTACAATAAAATAGTAATAGTAATAAATCATAAGTGTTCCTAAATCACTTTTCACCTTTGGGATTTTTACAAAAAGGAGAAAATTCACTCTCATTCAGCAATTATTACCTCTAAAGCAAGCAGAGCAAAGGCCAACAAAGTGATACTAGAAAGGACATAAACCATGTTTACTCACTATCATGGTGAGAAGGTATACCAATTGTTTAGGAACTTCAACCTCATGTTAAATCCAGTGGCAAAATTCTCTCTCTCTTGAAAAGGATTGGTCTCTCAGCCTAAAAATGTTCCCTGTAAGTTAAACTTAAAAAAAAAAAAGTGTCCAGGTTTTCCTTAAGCATCTTGGTGCTTTCTCCTGTGATTCTCTTCATGCCTGGGAAAAGCAACCCGTAAGCATCCACAAAGCCCCCATTCTTTCCTGTTTCAAATTTCTTGCTGAAACTCGCTTATGTTGCAACGTCTGCCCAACACCTGACAAGGGCTAAGTAATGGATGTGCTGTGCCAGACCACTTTTTAGTGTGGGGCCTAATTATGGATTTATATTCTTAATTTTAAGCCTCAAGTTTGAACAATTTTGCCTAAGTGACTTGCCCCTGGTCATAGAAAAAATAATTAACAAAGCTCTGCTCTTAACTGCAGAAAGTTATTTTGGGCATTCCCTAATGTAAATGACAGGGGAAAAAAAGACATACTATATTCTGATACTAGGCCTGGTCCTATTCTGGGGTTATCTGTGACAAATCTGTGGAAACTTAAGTAAAGCATACTATACTCACAGTTTCTTAACCCCTTTTATATAGGCAATATTTAAATTCTAAAAATTGGTACTTTTCATCCCATTTTTTTTTCTTGAATTTTAAAAGAGCTTTGGGTAGTGATGCAAAACTAAGTTAGCTATAGCTAATAGTGATTTAAAAATATGGCACAGAGTCCCATAGTTTGTACTGATTAAAAAGTCATCCATGTTTCTGTTGTTAAAATATGTATACAGGTTTTTACATCCTTTGAAGCCATTTGACTCTGTGCTTATTGATGGCACTGGGATGCATGTCAGTACCTTAGCTGTGGACAACAACCAGATCCATTTCCAGAGCAGTTTTTGACTGTTTCCAGGCTTTGCTTTTGAAATGCAAGTGGTTTCAGATTGTGGGAAAAAACTAAAGCTATGCTATTTGGCTCAAAGCCCAGGACTGAAAGATTTGGGTTCACTTTATCAACTGCAAAATATAATACTTTTTTAAAACTTCAAGGGCCAGATTCTCAGCTAATGAAAAAGTGCATACCTTTACTGAAGTCACTGGGGCGTCACCCATTAGCTCCATTTAAGGATCTGCTGAATAAATCTTCCAGTAAGCACTTAAACTATAATTCATTAAAGTTGGAACAGACATATGAATACCAGCCATCAACAAGCAAAACAGGCATTATTTATTGCTTGTCATCTGCTAATCTGCACTTTCTACAAAGTGATTAAAATAAATATGCTTTTTCTAATGAGTCGGTCCCTCTGGGAAACATATAAAAACAATCACTACTGGTATTACTGTATCACACTTGTATGGGCACATTGTTAATGGCATGCACTGGTCTGTGTACTGCTGAAACAAAGTGCACTTGCACTGCTACTGTACTTTCTTGGTTAGCAAAGTCGGAATTTCAGTCTCTTGAGCTGTCAATCCAAAAACTTTTCCAATGCATGCAGTTCAATATCACGAGCTGTCTGGAAAGCAGAACCATCCTCTTACCACAACAGAAAGCAGTAGACACAAATATAATTTCTGTTATTGCCTAAATGCAGTTCTGCAGACCTTTCATTTTCACTGAAGATTTGCCATCATGAAAGCCAAGGTCCTTCAAGAAAAGCAAGTGATGCGTTTGCTAAAACACTTTCTTGGTGTAGTTTTTCCTTTCTCCATATGTTCTGCCTATCTATGTAAGGTCTCATTTCCCAAGAACACAGCCACAGGTAATTGTGGTGAGATTTGACATCTCAGCCTCCACTACTAACAATCAGCTTCTAGCTCTTGTGGGTTGTGACAAGCCCATGTCCATTGGCAGTATCCGGCAAGTTCCTGTGTGGTGTGCAGCCTGCATTGACAATTTATTGCATTCCATTACACGGCTGGAAGCAGTTAATGCATAGGCACGCTAAAGTTAGTATTGTTTGGCAATCACCACCCTAGTACCACCTCTCTGGGTACCTGCTCCTTTACCTAAAAGAGAATGCAGGGCAAAAAAAAAGAGTGAAGAAGGTGAGAAGATACTAAGTATATTAATGAAAACAAAGGTTTTTGCATGATCTTTATCATACAAAAGATGTCTTCATATGCACAATTTATTTGGGCTTTATTCCCATATCTAGGTTGCAGTGCCCTCATGAAAGAAGGATCAGGTTTCTCTCCACTTTCTGTCCTAGTTGTAGTTTTCTTTCTTTTTTTCTTTAAACTTTGGGCTTATATATAGGATACTCCATTAATATCAACCTTTTTATTGGCCCTTCTATCACAAACCCCCAGTGCTCCTGCTGATTTATCAGTCTTCCTTCAGGTAGAGGCAGCTATTGCTTATATTTAGCCACTGAAGTCAGTGTTTTCAAGTTTTGAACACCATTAGTGGCAAGGAGATTGAGGGAACAGGCTGGGGATGTGAGGTATAGGAAGCTGGGAACCAGCACAGCTGTTCTGCATGTGTTGGATAGTGTGTTGGATAAAATGGACCGTGAGTCATTCATTAAGTGTATTGTGCAAGGGTATTGCAAACGTTTTGGAGAAGAATGTAACACTATTGCTGCTGTTCTGTCTAGTGTCACACATCATTAAAAAGAAAATGTCTTAGTGTTAGTTCTGGCTGGCCATTCTGAAAATGCGGTCATGCTATTGAAATGCCCACTCATCCTTCCCTGTCTCCTCTACCCATAAGGACAATGAAATGGTATAGACATGACATTGCAGGTGCTGCACATGGAGGCACTGAGTCCATCTAACTGCAGCCAAAACAACAGCCCATCTCCTTGTGGAGAACATGCAAAGAGAATTGGAGTCAACAAGGGAAAGTGAGATTAAAGGCTCAATCACCACATCTAGGAGAGAAAAGGGAAAAGTGGGGAGTAACAATTGAGAGAGTTGCTTTTAAAATGGTATGGACAAAGAAGTCTGTCAGAAACAAACTATTTTTGGCAGTGCATGGAATGGGCACAGGATGTCTTCGAGAACTACTAAGCATCTATAAAGTTTTCCTCTTCTTGGTCACTTCTTACTGCCACAATTGTAACCACTGATGGGCAAAAGTTTAGATTTCTTGCAAATTCAGTTTGAAGAAATATTCAAAAGAATCAAGATCATTTCAGCATCTTTGGTCTATCAATCAGGCCAGAAAATATAATGATACTAGAAACATGACAGTTCTGGAAATGGTCAGCTCCATCCTAGTTGGAAAACACCACAAGAACAATTTGTTCTTCTATTTTAAAGCCTTTGCTTCCACATTGGGATAAAAATGGGAGGCATGGGATATTCTTTGTTTGAAAAATCAACTGGACTATTTCATATTTCAAAGCTGATTCAACTAGAATGTAGGG
>NW_005841902.1:3299064-3313784 GCF_000455745.1 Alligator sinensis
CATCCTTCTCTAGGGAAAAACTGACCACATTGTGCACAACGAACAAACACGCAATCACTGAAGTTAAGCCTGTGACTAATAAAAGGGAGCATGGATAACCTACACTACTTGTGAGTCCTGGGGGATTATCTGTGTTTTCTACCTTAACTGCCTTTACTTGTTACGGTAGACGTCCTGCTGTGAAACTTAAAAAAATGTCACCACAGTTTTCTTTAGCATGTGATCTACATTTCATGATAATACACAGTGCCTTAAAAAGTAAACAAAATGGGACTGCATATCTGCAAGGCTAGCAATGAGAATCATCCAGAGATGTCATAGGGTCTGATGTTGACAGTTTATGGTTTCTGTAAACCTCTTATTGTGGTCTCTTTTTACAGAGTTCCAATATGGTCTTCTCAGTTAGATTTTTTTTTAATACGGGGTGTGTGTGTATTTCAGTCTCTGTATCTAAGCAATTATTTGTTTTTTCAATGAGACGGCATAGAGAAGTGCCATTTAATGCCAATTGTAATGGTGGGTCTTGTGATGGGGACATTTATGGAACTGGATTAAGGCCAGTCATTTTGAAGACTGGATGTTTTAAGCAAGAGATAACGGAAAAGGTAGTCTTTCCGCTCTATGACATTGCTGCAAATAAAACTGAGGTCAGTAGCTCTAGAAACTCATTATCATGGCTTAGCTGTTTAGTACTTTATATGAAATGAGCTTTAGTACTATATAATGAAAATCACTCCCATAAGTCGCATTTGTGTTCAGTGTTGGCAAACTCAGAGAGGCCAACGATTATAGAGCTAGGAGGAATTCATTAAATATAACCTATGAAGTCGTTTTGCTACATATCTGACTGGCAGTAGTGCATAGACCTTTGAACAACCCTTGGATTGTAAACACTTTGGTCACTACTTGCCTCAGACTCTATTTCCAACCTGTGGTGACCCAGGAATAAGACTATCTATCCCTGTGCCATCAGTCCTCCTTTGAAGTCTCTTATATTGTTGCTTTTGTGTCAAGAGGTCTTTCCAGCTTTCCACACGCTTTATCATACTATATATTTGAATGACTAATGTCATTCCAAAGATTAATACTTTCACAGAAGCATAATTTTTGTGGACAATGCCTGTGAGATATTATCACAAAGAATCAAACTGACACAACTAGCATGAAGAGAGCCAGTTTGTTCTCCTCACTTCACTTCTATTATTATAAGAAGTTTTTTAACTCTACTAAAGTACCCTAAAGTTGGTTAACTCCTCCTCCAGCATTACATCATTCACTCAGACACGGTAACAATTTTTGCTAACAATTACCTTTCGGTGGTATCTGAAGCACTACAGAGCTCTCAGCACTTAGAATTGGAAATAACTATAATTATCTGTATCCTCTACTAATCTACTGCTCTAAGCACCTAAACCACTGTGTAATACTTATGCAACAGACAAATGATGACTAATTATTTCAATGATTTCTTGAATGTTAGTTAAAATGCTCAGTCTCTCAAGAGATGAAAATGTTGACTTCTTAGTGTTGGCCACTACCCAATACTGGTTTAGTTCACAAGTGGGCATAAGTATGTCATACTTTTTAGTAATCATATTTGATCCATTTTGTAGTGTGAGAATCTCATGTAATGATATGGACTCACACAATGGGCCTATTTCAATACTTCTTCCACACCAGAATCTCCTGTTATTAGATGTTCTTACCCTCAGAGAAAGACAAAGGGCTAACTGTCAAATTCTAAGTGTCATTTGTTTGGACTATCACACCTGCAGTTTTCACATGCTACAACATATTGGTCACAACAGGAGATCCTGCTACTTACTTATTGATTATAAGAGTTTAAAAACACTTTTGCAGGCAAATCACTGCAATAATTTCATTGCAGTGTCAATCATATATAACAGCTCAGTAAATCTGGCAGAAAATCCGGCAATTAATTAGAGCCTGTAACACTATCAAATAATATCTCAATAGTAATCTAACAGTAGGGCTCCTGGCACATGTTACACTTACTAAGCAGTTAATCATGTCTGACAGGGCTCCCAGCCATGGGAGCTTGCTACTTACCAGTGCAGAAGGAGATCATGATCAGGATCCCAGGCTCTCCCAGCACAAACAGTAAGTAAGGCATGATGGGATCTGATACTCAATCTTACAGTCATGCTTCCAGCCATGCATGGCATGGCAGGAAGTGCAATTGTGGGGATTGCACATCAGATCCCATCACGCCTTTAACTGTATGTCCGCTAGGGGCCTGAGAGAAACAATATTGTCCAGTATCATGTCTTCTTTACATATCTAGCACAAAACATGTCAGGATCTATATTTTGGTCACTCCTCTGTCAAGATCACTCGCAGTTTAATATCTTCAAACCAATACAGTAACATAAGGAAAGCTTTAGGCAGATAACAGGCATTCTTCACTTAAAAGGAAAAACTCCTATAGCAGAACTTCCTCTTCTCCATAAACAGATAGAAGCAGATATTATTTATTAGGATTGCTGATATACAAATATGGGAAATGTAAAAGTTTGTCCATAAGATCAATGTCATACTTTATTGACCTCTTTGGTTTGCATTACACAGAGCTTTCTGGGTCTCTTTATCCTCCTATTTTTATTTTCTACCACTGTATTGATCTCAGGGCTATCATTTCTGATTAATACAAGCCTAAATGAAAGGCAAATTTGTTACTCACTAAATGGGCATGTCTACACATGCAATTAATGCAAAGCAATCAACTCCAGAGCTTATTGCTCTTTCTTTGGTCAATGATAAGTCTGCTTTGCATGGTGGGGGGACACAGACCCTCCCCCTAGCTGTGCAGGGAGGATGTGGGGATGGCAGCAGGGGGCTATGAGCTCTGGTTGTCCTTCAGATCGTACCTACGGGGGGAGGCCAGTTGCTTGCTATGAGATGCTGGGAAGCAGGCTGAGCCCAGGTCATGATGCCAAACTGCCATCCCTTTGGGTGAACGAGGGCTGACGGCTGAGCTTCTTGCTCTGGAGTTTATTGCTCCCAGGAGTGCCATTTGCAGGTACACTTGGGACCACAGCATTTTGAGCTGGGTCAGAATAGCCCCAGCTGGCAGGGGGCCTGGGGGTCAGTCTGCCAGCCTGGGACTGCTCCTTCTGGCTCAAAGTGCTGAGGAGGGGATGGCTGGAGCACGAGGGTGGTTCAGTGCAGGGGCTAGCCACCAGACAGCCCCTGCACTGAAGCACCCTCATACCCTAGCCTGGCTAGCCAGGGCAGCATCTACATGTCCACTGCTATGGAGTAAAAAACTCTACAAATACTACCCTACTGCAGAGTTAATTAAATTACTCCAGCCTAATATGTGGGGGGATGTGGGCATGCTAGAAGGGAGGAATAGGCTGCAATCGGACCTAGACAGGTTACAGGGGTGGGCAGATGAGAACAGGATGGGTTTCAACACTGACAAGTGCAAGGTGCTGCAGCTGGGGAGGAAGAACCAGCAGCACACCTACAGGCTGGGGAACTCCCTTCTCATCAGTGCAGAGACTGAAAAGGATCTTGGAATCATTATTGATGCCAAAATGAACATGGGCTGACAGTGTGGGGATGCGGTCAGGAAGGCCAACTGCACCTTGTCATGCATCCACAGATGCATCTCGAGCAGGTCCAAGGAGGTGATCCTCCCCCTCTATGCAGCACTGGTCAGGCCGCAGTTGGAGTTCTGCATCCAGTTCTGGGCGCTGCACTTCAGGAGAGATGTGGCCAGCATTGAGAGGGTCCAGAGGAGGGCCACCCGCATGATCAGGGGGCAGCAGGGCAGGCCCTACGAGGAGAAGCTAAGGGACCTGAACCTGTTGAGCCTCCACAAGAGAAGGCTGAGGGGGGATCTACTGGCCTGTTACAAACTAGTCAGAGGGGACCAGCAGGCATTGGGGGAGTCCCTGTTCCCCCAAGCAGTACCAGGAGTGACAAGAAATAATAGTCACAAGCTGGCAGAGGGTAGATTCAGACTAGACATCAGGCTTTTTCCTGCCGTGGCAGGGCGTCGGACTTGATGATCTGCTCAGGTCCCTTCCGACCCTACCAACTATGAAACTATGAAACTATAATAGGGGCACACGTGTAGATGTGCAACGTTTACTGTGGAGCTAATTAGTCAACTGCACAGTAAACATCACATGTAGAAGTGCCCAATCTGTTTTAAAATATACTATAGATAAAGTATGCAGTTTTGCTAAAGCAAAAGAGACTTTCTTAAGACCTAGGGTACTGAAGTAAGGAAAATGCTGAAAAGGCTCCAACTCCAATATCTTAGGACTATCTCCTCTTATACACTGCACATTGTAAATACTATCAGGATAGCCAATACTATCTTCTCAGCCTATTTTCTTGGTTGCTGGACTCACAATTGTAATTTTGCTGCTCCTAAGCTATTCGGGGGAGAGGAGAAGCCAGGTCTCAAAAAATAATTAAATTGGCTTAAAAATCATGCGATTTTTATGATAACAATATATTTTGAGGTCCTTTATTGCTTCTTTTAGCATTTAAACCTTTAGGATGTTCTCAGGTCTCTCACTGTTCCTGCTTTTCTCTGCAAACAGAGGTTAGAAACTTACTTAAAACAACTGAAAGCTGAGATTCTCACCTAATGACATGGTTCCAGACTTTAAGAAACATAGCGAACACCACAAGACTCGTGATAAAATTTTGTAATGGTCTTTTTTTAGCTAGACCTCCTTTCTTTGTCTCACAAGTGAAGAACGTGCTTTTGAAAATAGCAAATAAAATAGCATGAGAACTTTAAAGGCATAAAGCTGGAAACATGTTAATGTTGGGAGTGGAAGGTCTTCTGACCTAGCATTGTTGGGAAAGACTAAAGGGAAATAATGAAGTGGGAGGGGGAGAGCAGCATGGATTGTGCAATGAGTGAACAACCTCATTTTAAGTTTATGACCAATTAATGTTTGCCATACTTGGGAATCAAAAGTTTAGCAAGGGTTCCTCTATATTAAAGGCAGTTCTTTGAACAATAGGACCCTTTTTCTGCAATTCACAGCTGTCAGAGATCATTTCACTCCCTACATAATTAAAAAAAAGTGATGCCTTTATAATTGGCAGCGTAAACACTGTTGGGCTGGCATGCACAGATTCTTGATTTAGATGCTCAATGTATGACAAAGTTTGCATCTGTCAGGATTTGTAAGGAAAAGCTTCATAAACAGTATTAGCCTTACAATGGAAGATAGAAGAAAAATCAGTATTCTGAAATGTTTTGGTAGTGCTTTAAAACTGCTGGAGTCAGGAAAGCAAGAGTTAAAGGCGCAAGTCTGTCTTTGCAAAAATAGTCACCTCCACTGTGAAGTGCAGCATCTACACAAAATGGGCTAAGTTAAAGATGGAGAGGAAGCCCTAACTTTGCATTTCTGGGCTTTTTTTAGTTTAATAGGACCCTTATTATTTTAACACAGTTTATATTTAATTTACTAATTGAGTTGGTGGTTTGTTTGGTTTTTTTATAACTTCCCATAAAACAATTCAGTTATCACATATGAAGCACAGGCCACTGTGTTTTCTCCCCATACTTGCTAATCCTCATGTTCAGAGTCCCATTGAAACTACTGGTATAACTGTCCTATTCATTTCAACCAGACTGGAACATACTCACTAAAAAGCATACCTGGTAAAACAGAAATATGAAACTGTCATCTAAACAGTTTAGCAACATGGTGCCTGCAAAAGCCCATCATCCCAGGTGATGTTCATGTGAACTCAAAAAGTAAAATTTGCATATGAAAGCATGCAATTTGAAACAGGTACTGAGAAGTATGCCTTCTTCATCCACTTGCTTCACTGTTGAGGTCTTTATTTTACATTGGACAACTCTTTGTCTGATACTGAACCTTTGACCTTACTGCCAGGGGTGACGCTACCAGGAGTATGAAGCTCCTGATGGAGAGGATCATCAGTCAGGAGTCATCACTTTTAGGGTCATCGGGACATGCGAGCCTCTCCACCTTGTCACGGTGGCAATCCATGGAAAGGAAAGAAAGCAGGAAGTGAAGCAGCACATCAGGCAGGGAGCACAGGGCTGGGAAAAGCTAGCAGAGCAGGAAGAGGGTTTGCGAGTGGTACTCAGGGAGGGTGCAGGGGTAATTTGTGGCATGTCTGCTAAAGAGGTTGGTCCCCCACTGCTTTAAGCCGTGTTCTCTTCCCCACTCCCTGCTCCAAGCTGAGTCTCCAGCTCTGACCTTTCTCATACTGTTGAGGAGCATAATCAAAATACCCTCCTCTATCCTCTATAGCACACAGCCAAGTGAGGTAACCTTCAGTACTGAAATTACTTAAGATGGGTTGCCAACCGGGGGTACGCATACCCTCGGGAGTACTTGGGAAGGCCCTAGGGGTGGCGCCACTCTGCAGGCTGCACAGGTGCCACCCAGCCAGCCAGACGTGGGGGGGAAGCTCACACGTGGCAGTCACTGCCACCACCCACCACCCTGCATAGCCGCCACTCTGCATCCGGCCATGTGCAACCAACCCCACCCCAGCTCTGTGTCTGGCCACTGGGGGTACACCTGTTTAGAAAGATTGAAAACCCCTGACTTAAGACACTGTTCTTGGCTTCCCATTCATTCACAATGCTCTCTTCTTTGAATGCAATCATTGAAAAGTGAATTAGCACAGTTTAACACTCCATAAAAATAATGAGCCTGTTTCCCTTGCTCTTTATCCCAGTTTCACACTGACCTGTATATATGGCTTCCAGTGGACTTGCTTGTGGTATATATTGGCTTGAAAGGGCAATCTGTGTGTACTTAGGTAAGCTTGAAAATATCCATTGTGCACACCTTTATTTAAAAAAAAAAAAGGAGTCTGTAAGACAGGCACAGTAATTATAGGCAATTTTTAACAACTAACAGGCACATTCCTGACATTTGGCCATTTTGTCAGGAATGTACCTGTAAGTAATAAATACCTTACAATTACTGAGCTCATCTCTCAACCTGTTTATTTGAAGGTGTGCACTCAATACTTTGATGCTAACAGGCACACACATTAACTTCTTATTACTGTGGTATAGATCAAACATAACATATTCCCATAAAATAATTTGCAAAAAGGAAAATTACATTTCAACGTACACAGCATGAAAATGAGGTGAATTTTTTAAGCTCTGCATCAACCAGGACCATTTGCTGGTGAGGTTAGAGCTGTGCCTGTAAAATAAATCAAGAGTTGCTCATATAAAGGTAGCACATGGACTACTGAATACTCTGGAATATTGTTGTATAACATTCGTTTAAATTATATCCTAATGACTAGGGCAGGAGGTTTAGAAAGCTTCTAAATAGGAATCAGGTTATCAAAAAGTGATTTCAGTGGCATCGTTGCTATTCTTCTCCGATGAGAGAATATTTTCTTCCAACCAATACCACTAACAAGGATGGATTTTGTAATGTTTATAGAGTCCGCTCTCAACTAAATAGTGTAAATCCAGAATAACTTCAATGTCAGTCACATCACTCCTGTTTTAGAAGGTTGGGACTGAGCGCAAAACTGGGACCTAGGCATTTTGAACTCTGTATGGTCTCACTGTTTTGTACTTTCCAGTATCAGTGATGACAAAGGCAACTTACTTGACTGATTACACAGGTGGGGTTAAACAGCCATTAACTGACTGCAGGCATGTCTTAAAAGTGATTAGTTGCTCAAAGGAGTGGTTTCAAAATAAATAACTGTCAAAGCAGCACTACACGCTCTGTGCAAAGGAGGAATGTGATAGAAAATGCAGTGTTAGTCTGTATTTCAGTGTAGTGATGGAGAAATTTAGAAACAGCCCTGATAACATAGCTTCATTGGAGAAAGGATTCTTCATTTTTCCTACCCTTCCTAATTTTTATCATCCCTGGCATATAACATTAATCTGTCTACATTTCTCAATTAGGTAATCAGAAAAATCAATGTACTCTGAGTACTTTTGCCAGCACGCTGGCAGAAGAATTTTTATATTCACTTCATGCTGAAATCCCAGATCAGGATAAATCTCATGATGACACCGCAGTGGAAAGGGATCTGTTGAAAATGTTAAACTCCCTAACTCCCCGCAATCTCTCATTCAATAGCTTTCATTCTCACACCCACTATATCAAACAGGTGGGATCATGCTTCAGAGGAATTTTTCTTTGATGAGGCTAAATAAACCTCTTTCACAACAATGAAGGCTTCCTAAACAAAGGATTAAGAACAAGTGGAAAGGAAATGAAGCCTTGTGCTGCCACTCATCAGTCTTACCAGTAAGAAACAGAGTTGGTTTACTTAAAATAAGCCTTTGTTGCATGTAATTTTCGTAAATCTGATTAGGATCATTTAGGATTTTCTCATTACAGCAGTTGCAGAAAGTCTCACCTAGGACCTGTTTACCTGTGAGGTTTTTTTTCTCTTCTTCCTCTTCCCACACACCGTAAAATGATGCTCTGTACTTGCCAGGAAAACCAAGGGCAAAGCTTTCTGCCCCCAAATAAAATAATAGTATCTCATTGTTTTGGCACAGCTACTTTCAGAACAGGGTTGTGAACTTGCAGAGTGGTTCCTGGAGAAGGCAGACCTATTATTATTTTCAAATCTGAGTGAAGGGATCTGTAATGATTATGAGGCTCAATGAGACAAAAAGAGTTCATGGACTTCAAATTTTTCTTCCAGGTAAACTTCTGGAATATTTGGGCTATACTTTGCCTCTCAAGCAGCAAACATTCAACTTGCTGGTGATCAAAAACCAGTGGCATACTCACATCACAGAAGCAGTAGTGTCTCTCTAACGCAAAATGAACCTTGACTAGGTTTTAGAGGACATGATAGTAAAAATGACTGTATCCAAAAATAGACTAGAGTATGCAGCTGCTCTGCTGACAAAAAATGACAACAAATTTCCTGTTATAGACAAGTCCAAGAAAGATTAACACCCCACTCCACCTGAACTAGGACACATTCATTTGATACTACTGATTTTCATAGATGTTTGTTACTCTTGGTTCTCACAGAGTTTTTAGCTTCTTGTATAACACAATGCGCTAAACCCAAGCTTTGCTTTGTCTTTATGATGCAAACCAGTTCAACAAGTTTCACACATCTTTAGTTGACATGGCTTTCTTTTGCTGTCTACCTGTACTGATAAATTATCTGCTATATGGATCACCTTTTTCTATCATAAAAGGACAGGCATGATACAAAACTCATTGATCCAAAAAAGAAGTATTCAAATAATGGTAGTTCCATAGTAAATGTCCAACTGAATGCATTGAGGCTTACAGCTATCTTCAGACCCACTGGATAATAAATCTATGAAAAACCTCCTAACAAAACTGAAGTCATAGACTCTTAAGGAAGTAGGGCTGAAAGAGAGATCCAGAGGTCTTCTAGTCCAACCCCCTGCCTGAGGCAGGATCATCCCTGTCCAAACTATCCCACATAAATCTATAGTCTAAACTTATAGCAAAATTACACAGTCAACCCTGACACAACACAAGATAATACCCTAATCTGTCACTCATAAAGCAGGTGAAGCATGGTGGCCAATATCCTGCTGCTGCAAGCGTTGTTAAAATACAATTAAGAAATCCCAGGAAGAGGACCATGCCACCTGCTATAGAAGAAGTCAAAATCCCCCACATTCTGCCCATAGGGTAAAATTCCTTCCTGACCCCAAATATCATGATCACTGTGACCCTGAGCAGAGGGGCAAGATGGTCAGGCCAGGAACCTCCACGTTTAAGTCCCAGCACAAGCACCAGCACACATGAATCAAAATCCTCAGCCTTAGCTGCAGTCAATGTTCATACTCTACCCTAGAGAAATTCAAGAAATGAAAAGAATTATATTGGCTCAATGTGCTGTTCAGCGGTGTCCAGAAACCGGGTACCACAATAGTGATAGATGAGGAGTGGGAGAAACAGAACACTAGTTCTATTACCAGAGCCTGGGGATGAGGGGCTGAACAGGGTGATGATCACTGTCACTTGGATTTTGGAATTCCTTCAAAGAGATTATGTGTCTATGGATGGCACTACAGTAGGTCAGAAAAAAGAGACAGACTTAAGAGGTTAAAAGCCTCCACACCAGATTTTTTTTTCCTATTTTTTCATATACAACTCCTGGCTGGTTTTGCACGCAAGGTGTGGTAATAAATGTCACCATTACTGCTGATAAATGGATCAACTCAGTGCCACATGAGGTGAAAAAACTCTCCTCCCAGCTTCACCAGTCCCTCCTCTTCCCCGCCACTGCAGTAGAAACATAGCTGTTAACCACAAGATGAACATGAGCCTGCAATGAGATGCGGCGGCTAGTAAAGCGACCAAAACGCTGGCTTGCATCCATAGATACTTCTCATACAAATCCCGGGACATCATTCTCCCCTTGTACTCGGCCTTGGTGAGGCCGCAGCTGGAGTACTGTGTCCAGTTTTGGGTCCCACAATTCAAAAAGGATGTAGAGAAGCTTGAGAGAGTCCAGAGAAGAGCCATGCGCATGACCAGAGGTCAGGAAAACAGACCTTACGACAACAGGCTGAGAGCTATGGGACTCTTTAGCCTGGAACAGCGCGGGCTCAGGGGTGATCTGATGGTGACCTACAAGTTTAGCAGGGGTGACCACCAGTATCTGGGGGAACGCCTGTTCACCAGAGCACCCCAAGGGATGATGAGGTCAAATGGTTATAAACTACTGCAAGACCATTTCAGGCTGGACATAAGGAAGAATTTCTTTACTGTCCAAGCCCCCAAGGTCTGGAACAGCCTGCCATCACAGGTGGTTCAAGCACCTACATTGAACACCTTCAAGAGTAAATTGGATGCTTATCTTGCTGGGATCCTATGACCCCAGCTGACTTCCTGCCCTTTGGGCAGGGGGCTGGACTCGATGATCTTCCGAGGTCCCTTCCAGCCCTAATGTCTATGAAATCTATGAAATTTATGACCCCTTTCCCTATTCTATCAGTTGGATTCTCTAGCAGGCTGAAAAATGTCTCTTCTAGTCCAGTTCTGTGGCTGTCTGCATGAGTTATTGCAGAAGTTACATGGTCTGTAGCTTTGCTTTCTAGTGGCAACAGAAATATCAACCTTCTGTTTTTTTTCACAATGGCAGAGCTCACCATTACATGGTCTGGCACTGCAATAGTGGGCATTTTCAAGTTCAGAAAAGTTTTTCTCATTGGGAATTTCAACAGCCACTGCTCCTTGTCCTGGGTTGGGTTAGAGCTGTGATCGCTGAATTTTAGCTAACTGAAAACTTTCAAAATTTGAAGCAATTGCCAAGTTTAGGTATTACCAGATGGTTGTTTATCATCAGTTAAATATTTCCATTTAACATCTTACAATGTAGATGTTATGTGACAGTATTGGAAATTTATACTTATTCTCTTGTAACTTACTTTCTCCTACTTCATTTCCAGCCCTAACCCTCTTGCCATCCCCTGCCTTGAAGTTCTTCTCAACTCTTGGATTTAAATCACTGAAGAGTTTTAAGTTATATGCTTCATTTCATAATGAATCATTTTACATTTCATGCTGCTCCCAAAATTCAAAGGTCAGTAAGGACAAGGAGCTACAAATACAAGTAACATCAGTTTGATGGTGAGTCAGATATTCCTTTTGTTAGAACAATCTAATGATAACAATATGTTTCCTTCTCACTATGAGGCAGAAAGTTCCAGCTCCATAAAACTCCTTGGTGGTTGTCCAGCTTCCTACAGTGGTTTGAGATCAGCCCCTCTATTAAGGCACAGCCATTAAACCTTGATGAGGGTAAGGATTGCAGGGGGCATTAGAACATGTCACCAAGCAGAAGAAAATTCTTGAGCTAAAATACCTTCCTCTCTTTCAGATAAGTAAGCAAAACACCACATGATTTTGATGCCGTCAGATTTGGCTCTGCTCCTTCTACCCTTCTGAAGATAATCCAGCTTCCCCTTGAATGCACTGGACGTAGGTTTTGGACCTAGCATTTGGATACCAAACTGATATTTTACTTGGAGTCTAGTATTTATGCAGCACTAGAGAAAAGAGGAATCCAAGAAAACTTTTCCATAGAAATTTAAACAGCAGGGATTTCAAAGAGGGAGGCTGGAGTAGGTTCTAGTCCTCGGGTACCAGATTCAAAGCACATTTATGCGGTATCTCTCTAAGAACCTCATTAAGCTTTTTCTCATGAAATCCTATCCACCAAATGTGTGACTGATTTATGTTACATTCCAACTAAATGCTGTATACTCATGTAATCTGTTAAAAAATGATTTCTTCTATTAGGGTAACTTTCTAGACCTGTGCTAAATACATGTGGGGAAAAAAGCAGATAAAAGTCTCTGAGTTTTGTTAAAAACTCAGACCTGGTTTAATGTTTGTTGGAAGGCTTTCTACAATTTGCACAAACCCTTGGAGCCTGGCTCATTCTGGAATGATTTATGATTTTGTGTCATAGCCAGCTGAAATATATATTTTAATTGGTATTTCAATTTTTTAGGTGTGACTCTACAAGAATTAAACCATACAGGTATATAAAAGAAATGACTAAATGAAACCACCACTTGCTTTTGTATTTCTAGCTATATTTTTACAAATAACTTTAATTTGTCAAAGTCATATGCCTCTGTTCGATGCCACTGCAATTTGGATAGAGAGGGGGCTGGATCCTTAGCTGGTAGAAATGGGTATGAATTCAGTGATGTCAGTAGGGTTGCCCTAAATTGTACCAGCTGAGGAAATCACATTGGCTAGATACAGACATTCAAAAAGCCTGAGGCTGAATCAATCTAAATGACATGGCTTTCTGCAAGCTGCATAGTTTAGATCAGTAGCGGACAGCACATAAGCATTGCTGGGGCTTGCGGGGGGGACAAATCTTAGACTGGGTTCCATCATTTTTAAATCAATCTATGTGTGCTGAACTTCTATTCTGTTACAAGTATAGACTGGTTTCCAATCATGTATACTGGTAAAAGTGTAATGTCTGTACCTAATTACTATGTTTTGCAAAGTCTATTGGTATAACTACCGATCAAGCAGAAATGGGTTTAAGGTTTTATCTGTATTTGAATCACAATTTTCTCAAAATGTGAGCCTGGAGCTGAAGTTTTGACCCATTATGAAAAGAAAGCCCAGCAGCAATGTTCAGATATGGGTCTGGGTCCAAACTTATCCCAAAGCTCACATATCAAATCCAGAGTTCCAGTCTGGACCCAGCTCTAGTACCTAAGGGTTCTTCCTGTTTTTACTATAAATTATGGGGGGGAAATCACATGCAAAAAAAATTCTGCAAGCATCCAGAGCTCTGGTAGTACAATATATTTTGAGGCAGTCTGGAGATGATTTTGCTTTCACATTTTTTTTACACCGCTATAACTTGACTGAGATCAGTAAAATTATTTCTGAATTACACCAGTGTACACGAATAAGAGGTCGTCAACAAAAAAGCTCAATTACCTTAGCATATACTTTCCCCAAAGGACATTTTAAAGTTTTAAGGGATTTTTTTCTTCTTTTTTAAGGGATTTTTTTTTCGTCTTTTTTAAGGAATTTTTTTTCTTCTTCTTTCTATTTTAATCCTTCCCAAAAGCTCAAAACATCTAGAAGGGATGAACAGAGAAAGTTTTTGTAACTGGTGATTCTTCTTTAGATAACTTATCTCTGCAACAGAGGGAGGTTTTGATTCCTTACCCCCTGTCAGTAAGAGCTAACTCCAAGATACAAGAGATTAGTGGAGCTTTAATGACTAAGAAACACAAACCAAAAAGAATTAAAAGAAAACAAGAGTCTTTATCCAGATCATGTTGATGTTAATTTTCTCAGCTCTTTATTTTTTTATTGTAAACAAACGCCTTTAAAAAGATAAATTAAAGAGATTGTTAAATGGATACAGTCTATTATACAGTTAGTAATTTTCGCAAAATTTGCTACCTAACAATTAGCTTCTTAAAGTGATTAAATAACACCTGGTTTCTTGACAGCAAAAAAAGAAAATGTCATGGAGACAGGGTGTTGCTTTTGCATTCTCTCTCTCTCCCTCTCTCTCTCTCTTTCTCCTTTTGCTGGATAAACTAGGAGAAGTAAGGTAGCAAAATATGATTGTAATTGGTCTTTTATAATCAGCAAATGTTGACTGTAAAACAGGTTGGCACATGGATGGGGTGTAGGGAGGCAGAGCCCCAAGGGACGCCTGTCCGGAGCACCACCAAGTGAGCCCGGATTATATAGGAGCTTCCTATATCTTCTAAGAACAAGACATGACAGGCGAGCAACAGGGGCTTCCCTTAGGAAACGGTACATAGTGAATGTTAGTGCTGGAGACAGACAAAGCCTGAGTGTGGATAACCTGGCCCTGAGCCACTCAAGAGTAGTTGCTTGGGCTTAAAAAGGCACAATGCCTACAACACCTTTTTACAGGAAGGCACGAACTAGGTGCAAGTGGTTCTAGGAGCACAATATTTTGTACCATAAAAGCCAAGTGAAGCAGCTCAAACCAGCTTTTCTGCATTGCCTCATTAAAAACCATTTAACAGAGAATAGGGAGTCTGATGCAACCATCTGGTGTGGTAGGTTGTGGCTGGTCTACATAGCAAACAGTTTGAGTGAATACTCCAGAAAAAATCCAGAAACATTAACTTAAATTAAAAATAAGGAATTTACTTCAGCTTTGTAATAAGCCTCCTTTTTGTTTGCTTTATCAAGTGAGGGGGCAATGGTAGCAGGAAT
>NW_005841902.1:3313815-3318489 GCF_000455745.1 Alligator sinensis
TTGGCAACACCAAATTTTAAGACAGCACAAGGGAATATTCTTAGATAGCAGTTTTTTAAACATGGGCATTGGGCACTTGATTTAAAGGGTATTATCCAATTAAGAAATAGAAATCTACCACAAAACATGACAGTACAGGTCAAAATGAGCCCTGTCCATTCAAAGCTAGTCATCACAGCTCAAATTCTGAATACTGCCTTCTGCCAAACAGCAGCTCATAAGTCTTCTATGGGCCAAATATTTTTCCAATAGAAATTACAAAGAAGGTATGAGCTGACTTGCCAGCTCTGTCTGTACACAGAGAATTTTCAAAGTGCAATAATGAGGAAGGTTAATTAATAAACCATCCTTCAATACAAGGAGTGTGAACAACAAAGAATGAAAGAGTTATGAACGTAACTCATCAGAGGTGCAACAATGCAGCTCGGCACCCAGGGCAGCTGCCACACCCTGCTGCTGCTACCAGCACAATCATGCAATCTGCCTCCACAAGTCAGCACCCAGGCAACTGCCCCGGTTGCCCCACCTTAGCTTTGTGAGTGTAATTAATTTCTAATCAGTCCTGAGTCCATGTCTCTATACACATCCCTCTCAGATTTACAATCTTCCAGGAACAAGGAGTCCCCAGCAATATGAGGGATGCCATTCCCCCTATGAACAGACAATCTTCATGCAAAACCCCTCATTGCACACTCCATGAGATCTTTACTTTCTCTGCCAGGCTATCCTTGTGAGCAAACTGGAGTGTTCAGAGGAAGTAGTATCACCTGTGACACTAAATGGACATTCTTTCCTAAAAAATATAACCCTATATTTCAGGAACTATTGCTTGTATATAATTTGAGTGTATTCTGTGAACCCGGTATACTTGTGAACCATCAGACATATGTACTTATGTACATCTGATATTATATGTATCAGCATACATACATAGAATGCTTATGATCCAGAATGTTCCTCTAAAATGCAGTCATAGGAAGGTGCTGCTTCTGGCATCAAAGGCTTCTATATCCTTACTTTAGAGGGTTTTGAAGCTGGTGAAGTCATTTACTGTCCCTATAAGCAAACACAGACAAATGCAAGGGTCTGGCTCATACGGCTTCCATCATGAGGAAGACTATCATGTTGCTGTCTAGGTAGGCACAAGATGCAAAAGCCTGGTATACTGAACTACAGTCTCGGATATCACCATGCTCAGGACTCAGGAAGAAACAAGTATTCTCATCTCAGTCTGGAAGAGGAAACAGAGGTCCTTTGCATCTAGCATGAAGTCTCTAAACCAGAACTACTTAAAATCTCCTAATGCTTACCTGTCCAAAACAGCTAAGCTTTAGCTGGTTAACAAGAGATTTTGTGGTTAAAACCAAAGTATGCTTTCCTAGTACGGAGTAAAAGTCTATAGACATAGCTTATAAACAGCTTGCCATTGAAAAGAAAGAACCAAGGCAGCTGGGGCTCACACGGTCTCTTATAGACTTGGTTCCAAGCATTCGCTGTCACAAAGTGATACTTGTACACCTGGAATGGGATTTACCTGAAGTTTCTGAGTTCAGCAGTACCAAGAGGCACAAACAGCTATACACAGAGGCTGTCTCAAAGAAATACACATTCTGCTAGAGATTCTCATTTACTCACACATATCCATGACCCTTTTTTTCTGATAACAGGAGTCACAATCATCATGGCAGTGTATAGGTTAAACCTGAAGCTAAAAAGCATTTTATTTTGATGCAGAGTTCCCTGAACACTCAAGGGATAAAATCACAATTCATTCCAGGAACATTTTAGCAATTGATGACTGGTAGAAAGTAAGCAGATTTCAAGAAGTGTCAGCATGCCATCCCACTGCATGCCATTCCAACATAAGCATTGTTCCTAAATATATATTTCCTGTGAGTGGAGGGGGAAAACAATCTAATTTCAAAAAAATAAAACCAGATGTGTACAAGTGCACATTGTTTTCTTACTTAAAAAAACAACTTTTGTTTATTACAGATGTACCAAACTAATAAAAATAAGTTCAAAAACCACACGTAATTTGCTGCAATCTAGATTTAGCAACTTTATTGCTGTCTGCATTCACCAAATGCACCCATTTGTAGGCCTTCATCTTCATAAGAACACAGCTCTGGAATAAATCCTTGAAACTGGACAAGGGATTTTGAGGCTTATCAAAATGATGATGTGATCTGACATTTCTACGTACTGCCCATGATAGTAAATTGTGTTTCAGTATATTATGGAAAGCAGCTGCACATATGCACCATTTTCTAAATTAAACAAAACTTTATTAAATATTTGCAGTTAGCACTGGGTTAAAGCTCTCTATTCCAATCACTAAAAGACCCTCTGTGGAGTTTCCCATTGGAATTAATATCCATGATTAAGGTAATTTATCTGTAAAAGCACAGTATCTTAGTAATTACCTAGGACCCATTACACATGTTTCTCTATTATACTTTATACTGAGGACATGGATTAATCTAAATCATATAATATTATTTCCGCTCTCTGATTGGGGAGACTGTTTTGTAACTGGAAGAGGCTTTGGATAAGAGAATACAAGTCTACACAGTACTCTGCCACTAAGCAAATCTAATGAGGTGCCTCTTTGTATCCAATACCATCTGACAATCAAGAGAAATCTATAGCAAGCACATCACAAGCCTGCTGATATAAGCTAAGCCACATGAGACCACCGGCCACAGGTAAGACTGAGGGGATGGACTGAACTGATCCTACACATGCCATTAACAAAGACTTTTTTATACCTTAGACTGTTCCCCACCCTAGCAGTTGTGCACCACATACCAAACCATTGCCAAAGAGTGTCTTGCCACCTTACAACTCTATACCAATACAGTTACCATGTGTTGCAGAGCACTGAGATGTGCCTGCTCCTTTAAGGGAAGAAGCAGCCTAGCCAGGGGGCCCTGCAGGTTAGGCAGGACACCACAGCTGCAGGTTGTCTGAGCAACAGGCTAATGAGGTAATTAGCCAGCACCTGCAGGTGGTCAGCTGACCGGAAGGAGCCAGGGCCCTGGTAGCAGATAAGCCCAAGGCTGGGGCTGGCAAGGGATCACTCTGGCAAATTCCAGGGGAAGGAGCTCCTGGCCAGGAGAGCTACCCAGGGACATTTAGTTGCCTGTTTTGCTGCCTGCAAGACTAGTATGGCTCCAGGAGCTCACAAGGTACCCAGGGCTAGGAGTCACACTATACCAGGGTAGAGGTTTGTCCTCTTAAAGGGGCAGAGTGCTGTTGCCATTGTTATTGTTATGTTATAGCCCAGGGGCTTATGTTTATGTCACTGTTTGCACCAGTGGTTTGGGCTGGGACTATAAGGGGTGGTTTTGGAGGTCCCACTAGTGACCGTGAGGTATGCAATTGCCTTGGGCCCCTGTCAGAGGTGAGTTCAAGGCCAGAGCTATTGATGAGCCCAGTGAGGGAACAGTGCAAAGCTACAGAGAAGACATGGGCCAGGGTCCCAGTGCCTAAGAGGGGCACAGCAAGCCAGGGGCCAGGAGCCCAGTGCCTGAGAGGGGCACAGTTTGAGAGGGGCCAAGGGCCTTTTGCCACAGGAGTGCAGGCATAGCTGGTTCAGGGACCTGGCAGACAGAGGCCAGGGGCCTGGAGATTGAAGGAGATAGTGGCCAAGGGCCTGGCACCAGAGAAGCATAGCCATAGCGGGTCAGAAGCCTGCCAGTAGGGGCCCAGAGACTGGAGGCAGTAGATGGTTGCTAGCATGAATGTCAGGTGCCTCTTGAGTCAAGGGGGCACATGCCCCCCCCACCCCGACACCACTATAGTGTATACAGGAGGTGTACCAGCACTCTCAGAAGGTGCACGTGCACCCCCATGCATCCTCTACGCATTGCCCCTGGTTGCTAGTGCCTCAAAGCCAGGTTTGATGCAATGGGCCTATGCTAAAATGGGAGGAGGCTGGGGAGGCCAAAGCCCCAAAAGAAGGAACAACATCATATGGAACCTGAAAAATTGGCTCTGGGGTCGGACCCAGAGGGTAGTAATCGATGGAAGTCACTCATCGTGGTGTCCTGTGACCAGTGGGATCCCCCAAGGCTCTGTTCTTGGACCCATACTGTTCAACATCTTCATTAATGATGTGGACACTGGAGTCAGAAGCGGACTGGCCAAGTTCACCGATGACACCAAACTTTGGGGCAAAGCATCCACACCAGAGGACAGGCAGGTTATCCAGGCTGACCTGGACAGGCTCAGCAAGTGGGCGGACAAGAATCTGATGGTGTTCAACGCCGATAAATGCAAGGTTCTCCACCTTGGGAAAAAAACCTGCAGCATCCTTATAGGCTCGGCAGTGCTATGTTGGCTAGCACTATGGAAGAAAGAGACTTGGGGGTCATCATTGACCACAAGATGAACATGAGCCTGCAATGCGATGCGGCGGCTAGTAAAGCGACCAAAACGCTGGCTTGCATCCATAGATGCTTCTCAAGCAAATCCCGGGACGTCATTCTCCCCCTGTACTCGGCCTTAGTGAGGCCGCAACTGGAGTACTGTGTCCAGTTTTGGGCTCCACAATTCAAAAAGGATGTGGAGAAGCTTGAGAGAGTCCAGAGAAGAGCCACGCGCATGATCAGAGGTCAGGGAAGCAGACCCTACGATGACAGGCTGAGAGCCCTGGGACTCTTTAGCCTG
>NW_005841902.1:3318786-3367065 GCF_000455745.1 Alligator sinensis
TGGGAAGGAGAAGGAGCCATACAATTTGCCCCTAAGGCTACAGGAGCTCTACAGAGGCCCAGTCAAGCCAGAAGGGAACTATTAGGATTGAGGCTCACTCTGAGTCCTCTTGGTAGCCTCCTTTATTCACTCTTTAACAGTAAGATCAAGGCATGGCGGGAGAGCAAACTAGAGGGAGAGGTCATAGTGTTTGAGCCAGACAGGAGCCACAGTCCCACTGGGAGGTGTCACAGTAGCCCCAGTGATTTTTGCGACCTGTTACATGATGCACAGGGTCTTTTTCTCTTTTCTCTGCACAGCATCACATTGAAACATTTTCAACCCCTTTATCCCAGGCTAACATAGCCTACATAACTAATCACATTTTAGATTGCATCAGCATATACCAGCTATGTACCATGTAGGTACCATGTGTGGGATCCTAAATTCTCTTCCAATTGCACAATGTCATGTAAATAACTATGACTTTTAGCATTCATATAAATAAAACAGCTTGCTTATAATGATATTCACTAACATCTAATTAAAAGGTCAAAATCACAGTAAAATGGATGAACATGTTTTACTTGAATGGCTATTTATTCACTGTATTCCCAGCTCCAACTAAAGCCTTGGAGGTAGAGCAACAAGATGAGGCACAGTTAGGGTGACCACACACCCTGCTTTAGCCAAGACAGTCCCAGATTTTAGAGCCTGGTCCTGGCCAGCTGGTGTGAATTAAAATAAGCATCTCAGAAACACAGGGGCTTGGGGCACACTTCAGTGGGGTGCAGAGTGGTGTGGGGAGGCTTGACGTGCCAAGCAGGCAGGTAGTAGATTTCCTTATAGTCAGCCTAGGCAAAGTGCCATTTCAGCAAAAAGGTGGTTTTACCTGTTTGACTTTAAGGCTGTCAGAAAGAGACTGAATGTGCTCAAAGAGGGAAGTCACAGCTCCTGGCTGAAAAGTAGAGCTAGCAGAGGAAGGTAACAATAGGAGAATGAAGGATCTACAGCAGAGTTTCTCAAACTCTGGTCCATGGACCACCACTGGTCCACAAGCTCCATTCACATGGTCTGCAGAAAGGTTGTGGAACAATCGACAATACCTGTACTTGTAAGGTAAGACTACTGATATTAAAATATAAGTTGCGTGCTTTGATTCGTAGAACAAAAAAAAGTTTATTAAGTGGTCTGCTGAGACCCTCAGCAAGTGGGCTGTGAAAAAAAAGTTTGAGAACCACTGATCTACAGCAATTCCCACCTTCCAAAAAAAACTACCAGATACTGTCTTCCTAAGAGTATGCAGAGCTTACTGCTATCCATGATCTCCCCACAAAACAGCCCTTTTCTTCCTGACTGTAAGCAAAATGGACTTCTCTGCCACCCTCCCCATACCCAGACTGAGATAACTGTCTCCAAAAACTGGACTACCACCTCATTTGGTGTAAATCAGTGTAGAACCGCTGTCATTGTAGAAACACATTTAATATATCGCAACTGAAAAAAATATCCAATTGTGAGCCAATTGTTCATAACTGTGTGCAAGCACACAAACATGCAATTTGTACATGTATTGACCCTGATGGTGTGCCTAACCATGGTAACCGGCATATTCAAATGAGCATTTTGTGCACGTGATCTATTTTGGAGTGAATTCCTCTACTGTTCTAGGAGCATCAGGAGCCATTTGTTAGAACAAATGCTGGAATTCCTTCTAAACCATTGCCATCCCCACTGATAACCAACAAGTAAGAAATGCTTCAGATTATATTTTTGCCTCATACATGTTCTGAATTTCCCACCACAGAAATACTGTGGTCATGACAGTAAAATTGGGGAAAGGAAAGAATGAAGACTTGCCACTTTATCATGATGTCATCTTAGGACCATGGTAAATAGAAATCAGATTTTTGAGTCCATACCTCTTTAAAATGAAAAGATTGTTTCCTAATAAAGCATGTCAACTATTTAGTTGTTATTTCTATTGATCTTGACCAAAAGGCCAATATTGCATCTGGCAGCTGTCACTCTGGAAATCTGTAAGGACTGAAAGCCCTGTGACATACAAGTCCTGGAGAATTCTAAAAAGATGCAGAGCATCTGATAAGGAAGTAGATTTTCCAGGTTATAACCCTCAGTGCTGGGAAGGATAATGGAAGCCTGTTATTGACTAACGTTTTCCAGGGCTAAGTTCATGCCAGATATGCAATGGATCAATGGCTTTCTAGTTTCTAATGGAGTGCCTAAGTTTCCCCTTGGAATTGATCTGTACAGTAATATAATTGAGCTCCTGCTCCAGCAGTTTTTTAATCTGGCATGTACATTACCAAATCCTGATCTTCATTGTGTCTTCAGTTACGGACAGCAGGATGAAATTCCTCAGCATTAGACAGGCAGCACACTGTAACTAATGATTACTTGCCCTGAACAAGCTTTTCACTCTCACATACAAGAGGTACTTACGCTGAGCCAGAAACCCATTTCTCACTGCCCCCTCACCAGATTGCACAATTCAGGGAGAGAATGAAAGAAAGAAAGCAAGCGAGCAGCCCTATGAAAATGAACAAATAAGACTCGCATTCAAGTCTGCAACTATTGATAGTGGAAAGCACTAGACACCAATACCTTTCTTTGCTTGTCAGGCAAGTAAGTATAAGGCGAAGTGTAGAAATAACTATACCTTCCTGAAAAGGAAGATTATATGAAGTGCTTGTTCAGCTAGAGAAGGAAGCAAAGGGTTAACCAATTTGCATTACTGTACTTATGTGCATGCCTAATGTGACTGCGGGCCGCCCTTGAGCTGTGCTTGGGTGGTCCTCTACAAATTCGTATGCAGCCATCTATTAGTGGTATCTAGCAGTGATTTATGCAGCTGTCAAGCTCCCTTCATCTGTACAAGTGAATTGTGGGCACCATCAGCTAACGCAGACTCCTTCATAGTGTCTAAAGTAAACGAGGGCCAAAGTAAAAGAAAAACAGCCCAAGGTACCACCCACTCATCTTCTCAGTTCTTTAATGACAAGTTCCCTCTATAGAAAAAACATACAGCTGCTCATATGAGACCACACTTACAGAGACCCTACTGTCTAATCACAGCCTGTGAAAGTTAGCTTTCAGGGACTCAGTCAGGGCAAAGAGAACAGGAATGATTGGCAGTGTTCCACCAAAAACTACAGGAGTATTGATGGCAAATAAAAATTGACACAAGACTATATCAGTTAGCTTTCATAATAAATACTGATGCGTTATGTTGTCAGAGAATAATGGAAGCCATCTGATGACGATAAAATATGCCTCTGAATAGTGATGCTGTTTCCTTTGTTTTCAATATACAATATTAATGTATTACTCAGTTCTCATGGTATATCTTGATCTAAGGCACAATTCAATGGCAGCAGCCTCTGGTTTCCCACTTTGCACATACAAAGGCACAGGCAGGTTTAAAAAGTTGGGAACAGTACAGAATTCCTGGAGTAAAATATAATTAAAATGTTAATCCTAGCAATAGATTGTACTGGGTTGTGTAGAGGTGGACTGAGAAATACCCTTTGCCCTGAAAAATATTGATAAGCAGGTGGAGCACACAAGCAGCTCCTCCACTTGCAGGTCTTCTTACATATACATGCACTTGCACACACATGCCTACTGTTTTGTTTGTTTGGTTGGTTGGTTTTGTTTTTTAATTTATATTTTTTCTTTTTAGAGTAGATAGTTAAATGTGCTGCTGCACTCAGAAATATACCCCTTCATCCTATTCACCACAAGGAGCACTGTGTGGACAACCTGAACATAATTTAATTTTAAAGCAAGGGGAAATAATATTTTACACAACAAAAATAAATGCTTTCCTTCACAATTACATGTGAACTCTTCCTCTTCAGAAATCCTTTTTTTCCCTAGCATAACAGGTGGAAATCAATTTACAGGTGTTATTTTCTAGGTCTGGTTCAGCTTTGTCACATGCTTTTTTATTGTTGCAAGGCAGAGCAGAGCAAACAAATGAAGTTTTTGGAGAGGCTTTGAGTAAAACATACCTTCTCCAAAGTGGCTCAACCCAGACCCAACATTTAAACACCTTTCTGAAGACCTGATTCAAATCAAGTCCTGGTGAAGGCACTTTATGGACTCCTAAGGAGTCCATATGAACTTAGACTGGCAGTCATTACCCTACTCTCTCTACATCCTTCCAAAACTGGAACTACTTTACCTGATATCAGAGGATCACCTGGTGCAAATTCTTCACCTGATCATGTCCTTTTTCTTTTAACAAGGAAAGGAACATTGTGTCACGACACTGATTCAGTCAGGGTAGCTACCACCCTACACCCTTTGCTACAATCCAGTGCAGCAAAGCAGGGCCTATGCCCTGTGGGGTCTATGAAGTCAAGCCTGGGACACTAGAGACAAAGAGTTTCAGCCAGTTTTGACCTTCACTCGTCCGTTGTAAAATAAGAGAAATAGATTTGATCTTAATTTTCATGTCATGAGTTTGATGTTTCATAAAACACATTGTGATGTTGAGTCTTTCTGTTGCCAAGTGAAAGCAGCCTTAAAGGTACAGTGCTAATACCCTGTTCTTTATAACATTTTCTTTAAGTCTGGCACTGAACATAGTGTGAACAGCTGCAGTGGCAGTAAGAGTCATAACAGTGATTGTGCCAGCTTTCCCTTTTGTGATTTCTCCTTTTTTTCGTTATTGTTGAGTCTTGAATTACTAAGCTTTGTTCCAGACTCAAAATTGCAAGTAGTTCTCCTCTCTTCTCTCCCTGACAGGTCTCAGATGTAATCACAGAAAAGAAATCTCCAAGCCATACCAATTTTAGAAGGAGCTATTTTGCTGGACAGTTCCCCAGTGACCCTACACAGAGAGCAAAAACAAGTTGGAAAAGGCACTTTCTGCTGTTCTGAAGGAGGAAAAAAGCTCTTAAGGGTTGTTTTTTGGTGTGTGTCTAATGCACTAATATGGGAAGGAAAAAGGAAAAATTCAGCACAAAAGCCAAATGCAAAAGTATCCTACAGTGCAGCCCATAATCACCCTATCTTGTTATAGCCTGGTAGGGACAAAGCTGAGCAACTGCAACTTTTTGCCTATGCATTCAAATGTCAAACAATTCAATCCACTGGGAAGAATTCTGATAAGTGCATCCTTGGGGGGGAGGGGTCTACTTCCAGATGTATTTAAATTGATTTGCAAATTGAGCATGTCCCTTGTGATCCTGACTTCAGGTTGGCTAAATGTGAGTGATATTCATTAAAGCAAACCAAATAATGAAAAATATCAAGGACCTTGTTCCTGAAAGGTGCTGAGTATTCTGGTCCCAGTGCAACAAAGCCCTTAGATTCCTGTGTTTGTGTAACCCTTCTGCCATATGTTGCTGCCAGAAGCCAGGGCTACTTCTAACTCCCTCTTAAGATTAACAAACATCATTAATTTGAACTTCCTCCCAGAAACCCAGGAAAACTAAGCACTTTTCCTATGCACCCTTAATAGGCAATTCTTCCCCACTTTCCAGCAATGAATCTGTGCATGAAGTAAGAAAAAAAGCTTATCTGGGAAAAGAAAACACAGCCTGGACTTGGAAAAACACAGGAACAGCATAGCTATATGAAAAATAGATAAAAGACTCCTTCACAGCTCTTTGGCAATTATCTGATAACTTTACACACTGGCTTGACTGTGTAACAGGGAACCCCTTCTCTCTGTTACTTGGAGGAAGTAAGAACAGGATGGTTAGCACAAACAGCCTGCAAGGAGCACCATTAAGTGTGCTATAAGACCTTGACTGCTGAATTATTTGCAGTACCTGGGCCTTATTAACAGCAAGCCACATCAAGTGATTTGAAGGGGAGGAGAAAAGGCCATAAAAGCCTAAACCTGGAGGCCAAGGCTTAGACTGGTCCAGGTCCTTACAGCAGAAGGAGCTCTGCAGGAGCATCACAGGGAGATAAGTTGTATATTTTGGTTCTGTTGCTGTTTGTGGTTTGGGATTTGTGTTATACTGTGAGATTGGGGGTTGCTTAAAGGGGAGGAGGAAGCAGGCCATGACGGGAGGAAGTTATTACAGTGGGTGCTAGGTAAACGCCCTATGAGGCAAGGGGCTGTGTTTTAAGGGTGCAGTGCAGTTAGGTGGGGCCAGGGATCCAGCATGGAGAGAAACAGTGATGGAGACCAGAGATGCATGCTGTTATCCTGAGCTATTGGCTTGGACCCTGGCATATATAGCCTAGGCTGTTGCCTGGAGCTCTGGGACAGTGCCTAGTCCCAGAGGAGAGCCTAGAAGGGTGTATCTCCTAAAGAGTGGCCTGACTGGGAAGGGTGAGAGAGGGCCTGGATGTGTAAGTGCCCCAGAAGGCAGCCAATGTGGGACTAGTAAGACAAGGGGGGGGTCAGACTCGATGATCTATTGAGGTCCCTTCCAACCCTAACATCTATGAATCTAAGGAGGTCTACAGGGAAAAACACCCCCAAAAGTGGCACAAGTAGGGTTGAGGGTGAGAAGCTGATATCTGAACAACATGTCTGGAATTAGAGGAGGTCACAGGTGAAGTGCCTGGGAGATTCCCTCTATTGTGAGTGGCTAAGGCCCAGACAGAGCTGTGACAGGGCCTTAGACCTGGTAAGCAGGTAGGGGCTAAAGCCTCAGGCAGGGGTCAGCAATGTTTTTGGGCCAAGTGCCAAAAAAAGCCACAACCAGGACTTTAAAGATGTTGACATGCCAGGGGTGGACAGCAGGGGAGCTGCAAGGGGCCCAATCCTTGCCATGGCAGCACAGCCTTCCCTGCCATGCAGCCGCTGCCAGAAGTGAGCCGGGCTAGGGCTCCAGATCCCTACCTGCTCTGGGCATGCCCCTGCCACCCACCACAGAGCTCAGGCTGCTTACAGCAAGCAGCTGCACTAGGGTCGAGAGCCCTGGCCCGGCTCACTGCAAGTAGCAGCTGTATGCACACCTTGGGGAGCATGGCAGGGAAGAGGCCAGGGGAAGTGCAACAAACCTCAACTAACCTGGAGCTTCCACCCACCCTGCCCTTGCCCCTTGCAGCCTGATACTCTGTTGCACCACTTCACTGACCTGGGTGCACCTTCTGGGCTGTGCACAAGGTGAGGATAAGCCCTGAGGCACAGAGGTGTTACAGCCCTGAGCCTGCCCAGGTGGACTGAGGGCAGCCAGTCCTTCCACTGGGGCTGTGGCCGGCAAGAGGCAGCAGCCACTCCTACCTCCCGCTGAAAGGGATCCCAAGGGATGCACTGCTCCTGCCCCGTCCTGCTCACCTGTGCTGTGCAGCCCCACCAACCCAATGCAATGACATGTGGCACATCCAATTCTATGACCCATCCACCCAAGGCAATGCAACCAAACATACTACACTCCTTGCAGATGCCCAAATCCTCCAGCTCCATGCTGTCCTCCTGTGCACATGCTGCTGCTCAGCCCCTTCCCAGCCATGTGCGCCAAGGCGTGTGCATAGCTGATACCACCATGGAGCCCAGCTGGAGCTCTGGATCCCAGTGCAGCTGTTGGCAGCCTCCTGGCTGCCTACCACACATAGTCCGGGCTCTGGGTAGCTGCAGCAGGCATCCAAGAGGCTGCAAACAGCTGCACTGGGCTCTGTAGCCCCAGTCAAACTCCTTGGTGGTGGTGGTGGCGGCTGCACACATGCCTTGGGGTGCATGGCAGGAGAGGCATCAGGGTTGTTTGCTGCCCCAGGCCCCTTCCCAGCTGTGTGCCCCAAGGCTCACGTGCAGCTGTTTCCAGCCTCCCAGCATCCTGCCACAGCCAGCCCAGGCTCTGGGCAGCTGCTGCCTGCTGCAGAGCCCACGCTGCTTGCAGCAGGGCTTGTAGCCTCCTGGCCACCTGCTGCAAGCAGCCTGGGCTTCATGCCCAGCAGCAGTTACCCAGGGCCCAAGCCGGCTGTCGTGTGCAGAGTAAAATGGCCTCACATGCCAAGACCCCTGGCCTAGGGAGAGGGGGAAAAGCCTAGAAGGTCCACGAGACCCAGATCGGAGCAAGCCTAGGCCAGATGAGAGCAAGAGAGCCCCACTTCAGTTATGGTGGGAGGATAGGCTGACTGACTCCCTAATAATGAGTAGGGTGAGGCAAGATGCTGAAAGCCAAACTCTGGGTCTCTGAAGGCAGCTTCCTGAATCTTATCAACTTTGACATCAAGATGTGGCAGGTGAGAGCGTGAGGTCAGGTTGGGGAAGCCAGCGTGGGAGAACAAGCATTGTTTGGCCCTCTAGGGGTGCTGTAGCTATCCCTGGAGGCAGAACCTGTTACAGACATGCAAATATACCTCTCTCTCTCCTCAGTTGCCCATTCTCCACCGATTACATCCTGCTGTTTCATGTCCGTGGACAAAGTGGTGTAGTCCAAGGATCTTGAGATTGTCTTCTGTGAGTCTATTATCTGTTCCCATCATGAGACTCCCGTACTTAAACCAGGGTAACAGGGGAGTCTGATCCCTTTAAGGTCTATTGGGCTTGTAGGCAACCAACCCTTGTTCCAAGACACAGCTTCTTGAAGGAAACAGGTGTCTGAGGGAGCAGCAGATAGGGTGGGAAATGGCATCCAGGTGTTAATCAGGTTAAGCCTTCTGAACATAACACTACCCAGTTGTTAGGCAACCATGGGGCTGATAAAAAGGCTTGTAAAGGAGACGGCAGGAGAAGATGTGCTCCAACTGGAACCCTCAAACCAAGGGATGAAATGTGAGTCCTAGGACACAGGGGATCCCTGCTGAGAGAGGCTGAAATCTGGATGCTGGTGAGCATGTTTGAATTGGTGCAAAGAGAGCTGTGGAGTCCCTTAACCAATGGGGAAGGACTTGTGAATCCAGCAACTAGGGCAAGAGGAGGCACATGTGGAGGATTTGTCAGAGAGGCCAGGGCTGTAGTGAGTGAGCAAGGTAAGCTAAGCTCCCTGGCATGGGCAAATTGGGAGGCTGACTACTAATGAAGCCCCAAGAATGAGAGTATTACTTTAAATACTCTGGCCTGTGCAAGCACCTACTCTGGATTCCTTTGAGTCAATTGGATGTTTATCTTGCTGGGATCCTGTGACCCCAGCTGACTTCCTGCCCCTGGGGCAGGGGGCTGGACTCGATGATCTTCCAAGGTCTCTTCCAGCCCTAATGTCTATGAAATCTAAGCAAGCAAAATAAATTGGATGGATCTAAAAGCAGGAGGCCTGCAGAGAGGCCCTTCCCCTAAACATATTCTAAAACCTATTTAGATCTGGGGAGGATCAGAGGAATGATAAGGAAGAGGGTGAGGTAGTACCATGCTTAAAAGCAGTCTATGTTATCATACATTTTGTAGGAGTCAGATTGGTACATTTAAATTCACATACATGACTTAATTCATATATAAAAACTGTTTCCAGCTCAGGGAACCACCACGCTTCCAGTGCACAAGCTTGTCAAATGCAGCACATGATCAAAACTAGGTGGCCTGCAGATCTGGAGATAAGAGGGAACTCAAGGTCTCTCCTAGTGGGTAAGTTGAGAACATTTCTTCTCCCAGCCCTTTGAGGTGGTGGTGCTAGCAGAGCTGGTAGTTCTGCTGCAGTGTGTCATTTTTTTCTGGTACTGAATCTCTGGCCTAGCATTTTCTGGTACTGAATCTCTGGCTTACCTCTTAATCTGACAGACTGGAGCAGTACAACATGTGGCCACACAGATTCATATATGCAGATTATGACTAATATTTAAATCTTTACCCTTTGTGCAGTTCTGCTAACATCCCTCAAAAGCTGTTTAATAGCAATCCAATCCAATGCTATTACCAAGTCACCGCAATAATTCCAGGTATGGCAAAATTTAGTCATTAATTAATTTTACCCTTACTAAAAAGCAATGGCAAAAAATGTTTTTGTTATTATTAGCTTCTCTTCTGTGTGTGTACTCACTGTTTTATGCCTTCATAAAAAGGTAATGGTTGGTCCATGCCAGTATGCAGCTGTGGGAATAGTCAGACAGTCACAAGTGCATTTGTATACACCAGACCAGTCTGTTTTTTTGTGGTGGTAGTGATGGTGCCGGTGTTAGTCTGGGGGCAGGCTGAGGATTTATTTTTCTTTAAGATTACAATTCTTGGAGGTTCTTCTGTCTATCAGAACCCCATTAGCAACACTTGCTATGTGATGAGCAGATATAAATCACCCCCTTGCCATGGAGAAGGACAGTGATATTACATTGTCTCCTCTTCCATGGGCATAGGTGTGGACACATGCAACAACTGAACTGTCCCCAAATGTCACTGATGTGACCCCATGACCAATGTGAACCAATGTACAGTGTCCTAATGTTCCACATTAAACAGTCACTTAAGTGTTGAAGTGCAGTGGCTATGACACCAGATGGTGGGACTGATCGCCCAGGCCAGCATACCTCACAGTGGGTGAGCGGAGGGAGAGAGTGCTTTCACCCATGCTCTAAAGTTTTGGGGGAAGGTTGAGACCTGTCATTGGTGGCATTTTTCACTTGCCTACTTTTTCCTTCTCTCCTAAACTTGACTTCAATAAAATTCAGTAGCTGCACTTGACCAAATTCTGCAGTGCGCTTGCCTGACTTGGAATGGCTGGGAGGTGAGGGGAGTCATTAAACCCATGTTTCTGGGCTCCCAGGAGCTTGGGGAGTGTGATGAGGGGTTGTGGTCAAATAGAGAGTGGGGACACAGCTGGTTGTTAGAAAGAAAGCTTTTACTGAGGAGGCAGCTCAAGGGCACTCATTCTTAAGACGTGCCAACCAAAGAGGCAGTAGTGTTCTGGTTGTGTACCAGAGCAGACAGTTACAACAGCGGTGGGAGGATGAAAAGTGATGCAGTATGAGATGCCTGGATGACTGACCAGACCTCTGTTACTGAACACTTGGCTTACACATACAACATTGACCTGGTTCACAGTGACCAAGATTTTTTAAAAAACCAAACACACACATGTAGCAGGCTTACCTTTCAGAGCTTGGGTTGACTCCCAGGCTTGAGATCCTGCTGTTTTTGCTTGGTGGCTCAGGTCCACAACCCCCCAGCATGAGGCTGGGAGCTCAGTGCAGGAGGTGCTGCATCGAGGGTAAGAGACCCTGAGAGCTGCTCAGGGTGGCTTGGGACAGCAGCTCAGTGCAGACGACACTGCCCAGAGGGCCCAGGAGCAGACCAAGCCCCAGTGCTGCACAAGGCTGTCTGGGCCCGCAACTCCTAGCACAAGGCAAAGCCCCCACTACACGCAGCAGTGCATGTGACGCTAAGCTAGGCCGGCAGCAGGACATCCTGGCAGGGAACAGAGCTTGACTTGGAGAACGGGAGACAACCCTCCGGGACTGTGGAGTAGTAAGTTACCCTGGGTCCCAACAGGAGCAGGGGGTTGGACTAGATGACCTCCTGAAGTTCTTGTCACAGGGCACTAAGGTGCCTGCTCCTTTAAGCGCAGAAACTGCCTAGGGAGAGGGCCCTAAGAGCCAGACAGAAGCCCATAGGTGCAGGTTACTATGGCAACAGGCTAACGAGTAAATTAGCCTGCACCTGCACCTCCACCCAGTCAGCTGACCGGAAGAGGCAAGGTCCTGAGTATATATATATATATATATATATAAACCCCAGGGCTGGGACTAGAGGCTTAGTTCTCTGTCAGCAACCAAGGGGCAAGGAGCTCTCAGAGAGGAAGTTCACCAGAGAGGTTTGACTGCCTGTTCTACTTCTGAGTAGGATTCAGGGGCTCCAGGAGCTTGCCAGATACCCTGGCCTACAAGGCACGTAGTGCTGGGGGAAGTTTGACTTTTTTAAAGGGACAGAGCACACCCTGAGCTCCTTGTATTATGTTATAGCCCAGGGCTTCATATTTTAGTTGCTGTTTATATACCGGTGGATCAGGCTAAGGCTATTGGGGAAGAAGGAGGCCTCATTGGGGGCCCACTATGGTGTGGGAACCCCAGCACCAGTGTGAGGCACAGTGACAATGGGCTGCGGAGAGCCTGGTGAAGTCTCTCCTGGGGCCTCGCTATAGCGAGGCCTCTTGTCTATGTTTAAATACCATCTGCGAGGCATGGTGAAGGAGGCTTGGTAAAGGGGGCATGGTAAAGGGGCAGTTTTGGAGCCACGCATCTAACCCACAAGGCTGAGGGTATCCCGTGAGGCATCCTTTTTGAGTGGGACCCAAAAAGGGGTCCAAGAACCCATGGGCTTCAGCGGGGTCCAGCAGGACTGTGTCCAGACAAAAAAAATTGAAAGCCGCCTCCCTATATTATAATTACCAGCAAGACATGGCAGGTGAGGAAAAGGGTGTCCGTTGGGCAAGACTGGCACAGTCATGGATCCCTAGGGGTATCACAGCCATCCCTGGGGGCCCCACACCATGACAGTCCCTTCCAACCCTAACGTTCTGTGATAGTTCTGGATGTGGCCATACCCAAAGATTTGAAGCCACTAACTGTTTGCTTGTATTGAGTCATGAAGTATGTGCTAGCTTTAAACAAGCAGTAAAGTAACCTAGTGAGACCACTTGCCCCCTCTTCACACACACCCTCTTCCCCCCCCCTCCACCGCCCCCGGCCAGGTACCTTGTTAAACCAGGCTTTAAAGCAACATGGATTCAAATTGTCATGCCAAAACCAAACTTTTGAAGGGTGCCAATGGTCCAAAAGTAACAGTAGTGAACCATAATGATGAATATGAAAGCAGCCTTGAAACTTAGAGAAGGGTCTTGGAACTTAGGTGGTACAGAGAAGGGACACGGGCACTCGTAGGCAAGTACAGAGAGCCAAAAAGTTCAAGGCTGAATTGATTCCATCTTTCCAGATTAGTCTAAGCTGCATAGATTGAATGGATAAGCAAGTGAACAGACAGTTAGCGTGTCCATGCAGGGTACCGCCTAAACCCCTTGGTTCTTGTCTGCCACGACTTTGATCTTATTAAAGACAATAGGGAGGGAAGATCGTCCCCTGGTTCGTCCCCGCAGAAGGACCACGCTTGGTCAAACTGCAATCGAGGTGCTTTATTACTCTGTCTCTTACAGGAAAGCCCAGAGGGGGCAGCAGTTTGTCAGAGTTGTCTCTGGGATCCCCCCTGTGCTCTGCAGGGGATCCCCACCAACTTAATTGGAACAGTAAGTGTTGGAGTGTCTCAATTCACCGCCACTGATTATCTTGTTAGCGGCTTGTTATGGGCAATGCCCAGTCTTTCCTGATGCGCTTGGTGCTGGCATGCGGAGCCGGGCATTTACCCGCTCTCTATCCCAACTCCCCTTTTCCTTCCAGTTTGGGGTGTTGGGTCCCTGTCTCTTCAGGGGCTGGGCGGGTGGCCTCCACCCCCCTTTGGCTCCCGAGTTGCTTTGCTGCATCCCGGTGCAAAGCCGCGGCTTTTCCCACGCTGCGGCTCCGTTCTCCTCTGACTCACCGCCACTACCATGGGCTCCAAGTATGTAGCAAGGATGGGCTTACAGTTCCTGTGTTCTGCCATTGCTTGGCCTGCGTCAATCCTTCCTCCGGATCCTTCTTAGCAAGGGTCCTTAGCGGTGCCTCTTTCTCTCGTGGTGCCCGAAGGCCCCTTCATCAGACCTCTTCCTCCTCGTATCCCTATGTGCCGAGTCCCATTGGCTCCCAGCAGGCATGGGACGTCCCCTCCCCTGTCGGGCAATAATCACTTCCAGCTGCCAAAATCTCCCAAGTAACAGGGTTTCAGTCGGGACCCTGTTACACAGACGTTCACTTTTTTGATTCTGGAAATGTAGCCACGTGTCTTCAGTGGCCGAGGCCAGAAGCCAGGGACCAGTACAGCATGCCTCCCTGCTGGGGTGGAGCAGACAGTTTGTACCAAGACTAGCCTGCCCACCTTGCAAAGCATCCTGGGATGCTGGAGGGGATCTGGGACAAACTCAATAAACCAATTTAAACTAAATCCAGTTAAGTCTGATGCTACATCCATTCAGGCTTATTTTAAACTGGTTTTGGCCATTTTGAGAGTGGTTTATATTCACTGAATTTCTGTTGTGTTACAGATTTGAACTGGTTCCCAATCACTTGTATCAGTTTCTGTAATGTCTGTCCCTAGTCCTAGTATCTGAAACGAGGACAGAGGTGGATTAAGGTGCACTGTGGCCCCAGGGAAGCACAAAATTGGAGCTGCCCCCCACCTCTTCCTCCCCATGGGAGCTGGGCTGCAGAGAAGAAAGGGGCCCCTTCCCCTCCTAATGCTGGTGTATCCCAGGGAAGGAAGTATGAAGCCCTATCTTTGGCACCAAGTTTAAAACTGTGGTTTTCACTTCCCTGCTGATGAGGATCCCAGGGCCCTGAATTGGTAGGGACCCCTGGGCTTGTGCCCAGCTGGTCCATGCATTAATCCGCCTATGAACAAGGATATGGACAGAAGGTAGAGCAGGGTGCCAACTTACGGGCTAACTTGTTCAGAGAGGTGCCACCCTTTCCTGCCTTCTGCTTAACTTCAGACTACCACAGCTACTTAACTCTCTCTAAAGATATAGGCAGATAAGTTATTAGAGATAGGGAAGAGTGAAAGAGTGGTGTTTGGAATCTGGAAGGAAAAGTGTGTTTGTCTTGAAATGGAGAGATACAAGGATCAACCTAATAGCTGAAAGCATGCCTAATGAGACAGACAGAGAAATAAGCCATTAGCTAAAGGGTAGAGCAAGAACACTGGAAGCGAAAAAGTGTGTGATAAATAGCACAGGAAATACAGAGGATGTGCTCACAGGGACAGAGATAAAAGGCCTAGAGAGAAAAAGTAAGCTAAAGGGATTGCCAAAGTTTCCAGCCCCCAGCAATTTATCCAGAAAACAGAACTGTAAATCGGAGCTTATTTTATTTTTGGAATAAGATATAAACGACTCCTTTAGACAGGAAAATGTTTTTCATTGTGAAATGTCCCATTAGCAAAGGCATCTTTAAATTCAAAACTTAAAAACCTGGCTAGAATATTTTGGAAAATATCTTGACTTTCTTCAAATTCTTTAAAAAATTTGCTGACAGCTCATCTTCCCTGGCTGCTTTTATCCTTCTTTGTTTCCCACAGTATCATGCTCAAATGACTGAAGAGCTTTTGGCCAGACTCCAGTGAATGAGGCCTATAAAAAGCATATTTTGTATGACTTTAAAATGGTCTTTACTGTGCTACTAAAGGCAAACACACATACAACTTGATATAGTGCAAATGGCTGTGAAATCATCATGAGATTCCCGGTTTTCGATTTGCAGCAGAGTACAGAACACAGTTGCTTCTAAGAACTAATTGTACATCAAAAGATGCATAAAATAAAATGAGGCCCCCATGAAATAGTTTAATGGGGAGATTCAAAAGCAGCTGCAACATTAGAACACCAAAAGTATTCAAGGCTTCAGTTACTTTCTTCGGAAGACTTAAGTCTTCAATGTGTTTATTATTTGAGCCACGTTACTCTCACATGAAATAATAAATAAATCCTTAATTTAAAGCATTGTTTTTACTGGAGTAATATTTTGCCTGATTAACTATTCCATTTAAGTACATGCACATATTTTTGTCAAGATGCTGTACCTGGAATTGGAGTTAAGTTCCAATTCACTGCTCTTCAACAGACTTCCACTGTGACCATGGACAAACTATATAATGTCTCAACCTGTAATATCTGAAGCATGTGCTCAGAGCATGAAAGATAAAACACATTCATAAATCCTTGCAGAAACAGCATTTAATTTCTTACTGTGTAATATTGGGACCTTTCTCCCAACATATACCTGCTTGATTACTCCAGTTTATCTTCCCGTGGCCTAGTTTACACTTAAGTTTTGTTACTACAGCTCGTTAGTCAGAGACCATTTCTCTATGCTCAGCCGACAGGACTATCACAAACTCTATTGTGGAGGTAGTTGTGCCAGCAGAACAGTCCTTTTGCTGGTATAGCTGACTGCTAGGGGAACTGGTTTAAGTTGCGTTCCAGTATAACCTGGCACCTCAGTGGGGTAGCTTGCTGATATAATTATTAGTTTTATATTATATACTTTCAAATGTAAGTGAGGCCTTTCCACACATGCAACATGTAGCACAACGGGGTCTAATTCCAATGGAGGCCCTCTGGGTGATACCGTACTACAACCAATAAATGGAATCAAACTAAACTGGACCATACTGGGTAGGTGCAGTGGTGAGAGGTTCACTGCTGCTGGGTCGGGGGGAATATTGCCATCCTTTTTGCCACAAACTTGTGTCGAGTTACCATTTAAAAACTCCTTTTTTTTTTTTTAAGCAGTCTCCATGCAGCAGCAAACTTCTGGCTGCTGCTCCTCCACTGTGCATCCCACTGCAGAGAAAGTACAGGGATGGTAGGGTAAAGCACCCACATAGTTTTCATTCTCATGGTTGCCCCCTACCCTCCTTTAGGCCTGTCCCACTCCCTTGCTTCTCCTTACATTAATGAACAAAGTACTTGTATATGCACATGCAGAGGCTCAACAGCTGCAGTGACTAAACTCATTCAAGTTTACCAGCGCTCCTTTTGGAGACCTGAGAAAGCAATTGTCATAACATTCGGACTGAACAGGCTGCTCTGAGAAATGACTTGTGGAGGGAAGAACTTGGCCTTACTAAGTAAAAAGGTTCATTTTTCACCAACTTCTCACCTCTTTGTAAAGGAGGAAAATAATGCATTTCACAGCTAGTGATGGGATGATTTTTTTTTGTTGTTGTTGATGCAAGTTAACTACACCTTATTCTTTCTAAATCAATCTATTAAAGGCATCATATCGGTAACTTGCTTCTTCTAATTTGTAGAGCTATCTCCATTCTAATTTAATATGTGGATGTTACAGTGGGGTGGGTGGGAGGGGAGAAAATAGCAGGACTCCCTGCCTGCCCTGAAATGTTAAGGCAAGGGTGGTCAGCTCCGGGGGTAATCTGGTACTCATGCCACAAGTGGCATGGCCAGTTGCTGTGCATGGTGCACAAGCCCTAAGTGCTCTGTAAAGGGAGGTGCCACAATGGACGGCTGGCAGCGGGGGCAAGGGGTAAGGGGCAGGGATCAGAGCAGAACTCAGTGAGGGAAAGGAGGGATGCATCTACATGTGCAATTAATGTGCCTAAATAAACTCCAGCACAGTTCATGCTGGAGTTTATCGTTCCCAGGTGCAGTGTTTACATGTGTGCCTGGGACCACAGCACACTGAGCTCTGGCAGTGCAGCCCACAGCTGCTCCACCCTGGCTCAGTGTACTGTGGAGGGGTTGGCTGGGGCATGAGGGTACTATAGTGTGGGGCCAGCCACCAGGCAGCCCCCACACTGAAGCATCCTCATGCCCCAGCCAGCCCTGGTCACACTGTCTATATATACATTGTGGTGGAATAAATAACTCCACCATGGGATAGTACTGCCTGACAAGTACTAACCTATGGTGTAGTTCATTGGTTTACTCCAGCCTAATAGCTCTACACATGTAGACAGTGATGCAGTTGCTTCATTAGCTCCACAATAAAGCAATAAAGTGCATGTGTAGATACCCCCTGGGAGGGTCAGGGCATGTGTGGCACTCCAGCCAAAAAGGTTGGCCACCACTGTGTTAGGGCCTTAAGCTACAGCTTGGGAGGATTGTGAAGCTGCTCTACCTCAATGGGAGTTCTAGGTCAGGCTGCACTACATGAGAAAAGTGGCATACAAATGCTTACTTTGCCATTGACTGCACGGTGATGTGCCTCTGACACTGTCTCACCCCATCCTCATCAATAAATTAAGCAACTGCAACATTGATGCCTGCACAGTTGGATGGGTAAAAAATTGGCTGATGGGGCATACCCAGAGAGTAGTGGTGGAAGGGTTGTACTCAACCTGGCGAGATGTGAGCGGTGGGGTACCCCAGGGCTCGGTCCTCAGGCCCGCACTGTTTAACATCTTCATCAGCGACTTGGATGAGGGGGTGGAAAGCATGCTGTCCAAGTTTGCTGATGACACTAAGATGTGGCGCAAGGTGGACACACTTGAAGGGAGAGAGAGGCTGCAACTAGATTTAGACAGACTACAAAAGTGGGCAGACAAGAATAGGATGGGGTTCAACGTAGACAAATGCAGGGTGCTGCACCTTGGGAGAAGGAATCCACAGCATACATACAGGCTGGGGAGTTCCCTTCTTACAAGCACAGAGGTGGAAAGGGATCTCAGAGTCATTATTGACTCCAAGATGAACATGAGCTGCCAATGCCAGACCGCAGCCAGCAAGGCCAGCCATACCGTGTCGCTCATCCAAAGGTGCATCTCAAGCCCGTCCAGAGAAGTGATACTCGCCCTCTAAGCAAATTTGGTCAGGCTGCAGTTGGAGGACTGCATCCAGTACTGGGCGCCGCACTTCAAAAGGGATGTGGCCAGCCTGGAGAGGGTTCAGAGGAGGGCCACCCCGCTTGGTGAGAGGGCAGCAGGGCAGGCTGTATGAGGAGAGACTGAAGGACCTGAACCTGTTCAGCCTCAGCAAGAGGAGGCTGAGGGGGGACCTGGTGGCTGCCTACCAGCTCATCAGGGGGGATCAACAGCAAATAGGCAGAGCCCTTTTCCCCCCAGCACCACCTGGGGTGACAAGGAACAATGGTAATAAGCTGATGGAGAATAGGTTTAGGTTAGAGATCAGAAGGCAATATTTTACAGTTAGGGTGGCCAAAATCTGGAACCAACTTCCCAGGGAAGTGGTCTTTGCCCCTACCTTGGGGAAATTCAAGAGGAGGTTGGATGATCACCTGTCTGGGGTCTTGTGAACCCAGCATTCGTTCCTGCCTGTGGCAGGGGGTCAGGCTAGATGATCTGTTCAAGTCCCTCCTGACCCTAGCTACTATGAAACTCTGGATATGAGAGGAAGCCCAGGGCTTTATAATCACTAGATAACTATTTTTCCCCTCCCAAGCTATTTGATTATCAGCCTTATTTGTGGTTGAAAGATGAATCCGTAAATGTGTGTAAATTGAGAGCAAACTCTTAGCACAGCCCTACTGATCTGATCAACTAAAATACCATCACCATGATGCAAATATCTAATTAAAAATGTTTCATTTTGACTTCCTCTGTTACCACAGTAGGATAGTGCTGGCTTGGTCTAACTAGTCATCCTCATTGTATAGGATGCTGAGAATTAAGTAAAAAGAAAACGGACACATTTTAGGGATTTTTTAAACAAAGACAAACCTAGCATCAATATTTGGACAGTAGGGTAACTACAGAGGGATGATGGGGACAGCAGTCCTGAGCATAAAAACAGATGCCAAGCTGCTGGCAGTACCCTCACTGCTCAGGTTGCAGGGCTGCCCCATTATGCCTCTATTTGGCCCTGATCCATAGCCTCTTTCATGGAAAGAAACTGGAGCTTGCCTATATTCCACAAGCTTTGTAAAGTTTTGAACCCTTCGCAAAGAGAGACAGTGCTAGTTCTTCATAAAATGACAATATAAGTAGTGAAGGTGTTCAAGTACTTGCCTAGTGCATGGCTTATCACTGGATATGTCAAAGAGCCTAGCAAAGACATGGTTCTTGCTGCTAAGTATGTGGAATCTAAAAGTAAAGTGACTAACAGATATGAGGGAGGTAAGGAGATGCAAAGATGGTGGCAGTGTTGATAAAATGGCAGGAACACACAGGTAGACAGTGTGAATGACTTATTCAGACTTTTTACTTAATTTGTCCCAGGTTGGGTTGCTGACCCCAAACTCCTGTAGTTCTCTTGGATGACAAAGGTGTCTCCAGTGCTTCTCCCTTCAGCCCGTGCATCACAAGGAAGAGGATGTATTATTTATTAATACAGGACCATAGGGGTTCATGGCACTTTTTGGAGGAAAAACAAAGTGCCCCCAAGGTCTCTCTGCTTCCTGGCTAGCACCTTTACTGCTCAGCCCATACTTCCTTCCCCATCATAAGCCTACCATCCTGCAATCAGCTTTTTCTTTTCTAAAGAGCAACTGTAGTTAAAAAAGGCTTAGTTTTATCCTGATGCACCAATATAAAGAAAAATGTATTTGCTTTTTAGATAGGGTGACTATGGCAGTCACTTACTATTCTGACTTTTTGGCAGTCCAAGGTAGTCTTTCACCCTTGCCAATTACTTCAGCTTATTCACTTCTAATCAGCTTGATCCAAAAGAAGGTGGGAATTCTGTTAAATCTACATACAGCTGTAGCAAGGCATTTGTCTCTTTTTTTAAGCAACTTTTTGGAAGTAACTGTGTACATAGCCAATCCAAAGAAACTGAAGAAAGAGTTGCAAAATTCTTCCTGGACAGAGATTCTGTGCTGGCTTGAGCATACACCATTATTCATATGTATATTGAAAAACAGAACATACATTTTGGAAACTTTCTGCTCCTCCTAAAATTTATGATATTGAAATGTGAAAGAGGCTGGTTTTATTTGTTATTTTAAAGTTATTCACCTTTTTGGATGTTGGTAGGTATTTTTCCATTAATTTCCCTCCCTACCAGATTATGGCATGAAGAACGCTTTGTTTTTATTTTCAAGGGCAAAATTGGTATGGCTTCAATTTTAACATATTTATAAAGGACTGGTAGTGAACTTTCTTTTCTGCACTTTGGCAGTTGCAAGCTTTCCATAAACAAAAAGAAATAGTTCATTAAGAATGTTTATCTACCCAGATCTCTCAGCTTGATTAGTGAGGAGTTCTGGTGAGATTTGACGGAGTTACTCCTGATTCATATGTGGATAAGCGAATTACCCCCTCCTTCATTTGTTTTTCCTGCATAGAAAGTAAAAAGTACTCAGACCATCTGTGTAGAGAGCTGTAAGCATGTTCAGATCATATGTGAGATTATATCGGGGTGTTTCATAACTTGTGATGGAGAAAAATTCTCCTCTCTCATCTTTGCTAAACCAGGTGTCTATGATGATGAATTTTATGCAAACCTCGAAGATACTTCCAAGGAGTAAATGTTTAGCTCTGGAAATGCAACACTTGATTTGCCATCATAGCATGCGTTTAAATTTTTGCCAGGGAAATTTCTGGTCCCACTGCAGGTGCTTTTTAGGGCTGTGCGAGGCTTCGGATCTGGATGCTTCAGCATGTTCGGATTGAAGCACTGGCTTCGTTAGTCTTTCCAAAGCGGTTCTGCCTCGGAGATCCAGCCATAGGGTATAATGGGGAACCAATGAAATATCTATAACTTTGTTGGTTTTTGTCTGATTTGGATGAAGATTTGCAGGGATGGTAGCCTCTGCTGAGAGCATGAAGCCTGCCAAGTTTCAAGAAGATCAGTGCATCCAAATCAGACAAAAAACAACGAAGTTATAGATATTTCATCGATTTTCCCCATTATACCCTATGGCTGGATCTCCGAGGCAGCTCCAAAGCTTAAGAGCCACTTGGGCTGGATCGAGGTGGAAACCTGGTCCGGAGCTCCAGGTTGGATCCCTGGCATCCGAAGCACCGGATCCGAAGCCGGATCGAATAGCTGCCTACTCGCACAAGCCTGGTGCTTTTCCTGGTGGTTCCCTACCTGCATGTTACTACATTTCTACAGAGCTTTGTAGTGGCTGGATTCTAGGCTCCCATAGTTTGAGCTTCTTTATATGATCTTGGTGTGATCCCAAACAGATACAGTTTTCTTTTCTCCCTTGCCAGGAAATACAATTAGTACTGGATCCAAGAAAGGGACTTGGGCACCTAACTAGGCTTTGCAATACAGTGCTGTCAGGATGCAGCTGTTCAGAGTTGGTTTATGGTCATCTACAGTTGGGGGAGACTTTTAAGAGAGAAGGTTGCCCAGCACTTCTTTGCATCCATGGCAAAGGTGAATCGCAACAGGACATGACCGGAGTCACGCAATTCCAGTGCAGTGTGGAATCGCTTCTGAGCACGTGCAGTAGGATAAACTTAGCCATGCAGGGCAAAAATGTGACTGCTTAAGGAATTTAGGGATTTTAGCATGGTTTGGGCAGTTACATATAACGTTGCTGTGTGACTTACAGGCTTTAAAACTGTGAAACTGTCACTTATTCATGTTAGCAGTGATGTAGAATTCTGCCCCAAGGGTCTCTTGTTCTTTACGTATCGCACATAATATGAACAAACTTTCTAAACTTGGAAGAGTTCTAACAATCTCCAAATAACCACGTTTACCACAAATATATAAAGCCTCTGGTTGGGTGCTTTCAGTGTCTGAAATATAAAAAATGGTGTGTGCCAGTAGAAGGCCCACAAACAATATAACGGGATGGGGTCATCTTTCTAAACGCTACAGCGATCATTCATACTGCTTTCCTAAAAGAGACAGAGACAACATTTTCTTCATGAGAGTAAATCTTGTTGTTCTCTCTGTTTCTTATCAGAGCTCTGTTACTCTCTTCAGAGAACTCATCCAGCTGGCCTATGAATTCACAGTTCAGCCAAGAGTGGGGAAAGGGGATTATCTCAATAGTTTTGAGTAAATTGCATACATTCATCAGTCCCTCTTGAGTTCTACACTTAGGCTCTGGCCTTTTATGGCAGCCCCAGTGAAAATGATATAATAGCATGCCATACAGCATCTGTACATGGGGAACCTCGGATGTAATTTATGTCTTTGTCCAGGCTTGTTTTGCAAATTTTTCCAAGGGGGAAAATAGGTTTATTTTGAGCTTATGAAGTGATAAGTCATTTACTTACAAAAGGTACCTAAATCACCACTGAAAGCTGAATATTGCTATTGAATGAAAGAATAAACATCATCCTGCATCTCCATAACAAACTCAATGGGACCATGATTTCTCCCACAGCACTCGGTGGCATAACTCACATTGAAGGTAGGATTTCACTGTGTGCCTGCACCAGTAGTTCTCAACCTTTTTTGAGACTCAAGGCACTCCTCCATAACTTTTGTGAATTAAGCAGCAGCCCATTTCAAAAACTAACTTATTTATTATAGTGCTTGCTTCCTTGCAGGGGGGGCTGGCAATGGGGATAGGGAAACGCCAGACAGGGAGACGGTTATCTGCTTATCTCCTCACACCTCTTGGCACCCTAGGGTACCCTAGCACCCTGGTTGAGAATCACTGGTCTACACTCAAAGGTTGAGCTTGGGTTAATTAAATCCATTTCGGCAGGTGTCTCTTAGCTCTCATTTGAGAAAGAGCTCATTTGAACAACTAACTGAATATCATTTTGAATGAAATGGTAGTTGAAAGATACAATTGCCTACACTCTAGCTAGCTAAAGAAATTTACTAAAGAAAATCCCTTGCATTATTTCCAGATTTTAGCACTGGTAGCATGTTTTAGCATTGTTTCCAGATTTTAATGGAAACTGTTCTGCTTTGAAAACCACAGGAGGTTTAACCTAAATGCACGTAGAAATTCCTTAAGATTTCTTGCTCTAATCAAGTCTAACAGTACTCAGATAATGTGATTCTTGTGATCTGGCTTCAGTGGATTCTTTTTTTCGAGCTTGTAACAACTGAGCATCTGTCCGAGGAAAGTTACAGCTGAGAAAAGAATAGAGTATAGATATAAAGCCAAATTAAAAAATAAATAATATAAGTTTATGGCCCTGATTTCTCACCTCACCCCCCTAGGCTTCTCATTGGAGTTGCTACTGATTTACAGCAATGCAAGTGAAATGAGAATCAGGCCTGATGTTTGCAGAAATCAAGGAAATGGCAGGTAAAAATGAACAGGGGAAAGAAGGTTGCAAGAGTGAGTTTGTGCGTTCCACTCACTACAGCCCTAGCTGTGCTAGACCGCTCCACAGGCTGCAGTAATAGCTGAAGGTGGCACAGCTGCATCACCAAGTCCCATGAACAAATTCAAAAAACAATTTTGCTTATATTTTTCTGCCAAACAAAATTAAAGGCATATCGCCACATCATATGATCAAGATGAAGGTGTTAGGTGGCTACAGTCCAGTACAGTAGTTTAAGAAGCGAGTAAAACAACCAAAAAAAAAGCCTACCTGCCTTCAAATGTGTGTCTGCCTGTAGATGCACCAATATCTAAATTACACCATAGTCCTCGTAAGAAGGTAAAGGTGTGCACCTAGTAAGCTATCCACAGCTTTCACAACACCAACCCATCATCCATAATAAAGGTCCCGCAGCTTTCTGAAACAAAATTAGCTGATTCATGACCAAAAACTAGTGACCTCTCAGAGTTTTTTACAATAGTCATCCCTGATCCTTTTTCTTCAAATAGCATTATTCATTTTGGGCCTAATCCTGTGTAATGTGAATCTATGTAAGCACACAGTTGATAACTGAATCTGAACTATGAATTTCCAACTGCATTTGCTGAGAGGAAATGTGGATTTGTTCAGATCTGTGTACTTTCACATTTCAAATTCAATCCACACAAACCTTTTCAGATAAAATTTAGAAGGGCTCACACAGCTCAAACATGGAACCTCAGACTGTCCTCGTTACAAATGACATTTTATTCTATATGCTGAACTCAAAAAATGTGACTGAAAAACATGGTTTAGTGTTAATCCTAGCCAGTTAAGCACAGCCAGCATTTACTAAACTGCTGGAGCTTTTTTTGTATATTCATTTTTGCCCAGCTTCCCTATTTTCTTTTTTGTTTTGTTTCATGAAGAAACAAGTGTATTTGAAGCCCTGCAATGAAGAAAGTAAGTGAATGAGACAAAGAAGGTAACTTAAAACATGCAACCAAAGTTGTAAAGCAGGAAACTATGGTGCAGGCTTGAAGTCTGAGGATATTTCTCTGGAATAAGTTTTCTTAACTCTAGTAGAGAAATGGCTGCAGCCATGAACCCGTGATGCCTAATGACTTGTAACCACAAAAAGTGTAGAAGTCAAGACTGTGTGAAGGACTGCTGAGGGAACTTGCTATTATCTACAGTGGATGACAAAGATGAAAAGCAATTACTGTGGATCACCACCTTCAGTTTCTGTGAGTGCAAAAATTAAACAAACCCAAAGCAAAAAGCAGAAACAAACAAAAAAAAGCCCTCATCAGAGATTTATATTGTATATGAATAGTTTGCTGCTTTAGGGGAATAAATGACTAAACTCAGCATCAGACAGCTGAAGAGAACAAAAATTGTGACAGAGTTACTCGGAATGAAGAATAGGATAAACATTCTGGACCTTTTCACTTTCAAACATTTGGAGGAAAAAGGGGTGGTAAAGAATACTGTTGGGAAATCTCCTCCCAATGTTGTGATGGATAATGTCTGAAGAATTATGACTTCCTTGTGAAGGTTTTTAAAAAGAAAAAAAATTATATGCACTGCAGCTAGAAGGCAAAACAGGGTTTTATATTATTGGAAATAGAACTGTTAGCATCTTGAGCCATAAACTATAAAACTACAAGATGTGATATAAATTTGGAATTCAGGATTGAAACAAAGAAGACTAGATGGTGTGGCATCTCCTGCATTTTGGCAATTTAAAAATTATTAGAATTGAAGAGAGAACAAATTACTATACAGAGATCTTTCTAGGAGTTAACTCTTTTCTCAAATAATCTAGGTGAGATTTTTTTTTTAGGATTTCCTGATAGGGAGATCAACTGTAGAAGAGATCCTATAAAGCTTTATAAAACTGTAGAAGAGATCCTATAAAAGCAAGCAAGAAAAGAGTGGATTTTTTCTCTTACCCTGATTTTAAGGAATTCAGACATTATTGTTTGATGCGGTTGGGAAAGACCTATAATTACTATTCCATCTGTCTTCCACCAGTGAGGCAGGACAGACTTAACTAATCCCAAAACAGATCTTAAAAATGGGGACTAGATCTACAAAAAATATTTAGGCCTAAATCCTCCCTAACACCCATTAAATCCAAAATTGAAGTCCTCAAAATCCTCCTACCCAACCCTGGAAGCACCTAAGATCTGCAGATGCCTCAGGTATTGATATTAAGGTCCTCCAGGTACTTAAATGTCTACTTCCAGCCCTGCACACAACCAGCCAAGCCCTACCACTGTTGTACAACTGCCTAGCTCACCCAATCCTAGTCACCATCCAACAACTATGCATGTCCCCCGATCAGCCTCTACATAAAACACAGCAAGAGAAGGTGCTGCCCTGCACCTTCTGAGTCTATCCAGTAACTCTCTGCGTAGAGCACTAACCCAGAATGTAAAAGTTTAGGTTCAAATTTCTCCTGTGCCTTGGGACATATAAACTCACATCTCCCATAAGTGTTCCCCAACCAACCAGCTATTGACCATTCCAGTGTGGTGGTTATTCTGTCCCTCCTCCTCACAAGGAATAAACCAGTAATTAGGAGCAAGTGAGCAAGGCACTCGCCCTAGATAGTGACTTGGAGTGGAAAATTGGCAGCTGCTGCCCCGGCCAGCCTATCTGCTGCTTCTGCCCTAGCCACTGCCACTGTACTCCTCTGGAATAAATGAACAATTACTGCAAACATTTATACAGTTGACGTTAAACAGCAAGGGAATAAAATACTGAAGCAGTCCTTGCAGCAGAGCAGAATTTAGATCTGCTGCCTCCCAGTAATCACTAAGCTAGAGTCATGCTCATTCTGTCTGATCTGATTAATTATTCCATGAAGGGTGGAACAGTGTGAGAAGAAAAGGTTAAGAGCCTCTATATCCTGCTGGTTAGGACAGTCTTTGATTGAAGAGGGAATTGAACACAAGTCTTTCACATCTTGGACAAATGCACAAACACCGCTACTATATAACAAGAGTGATGGTGGTGCACACTGCCATGTTCTGAAAGAAAGACTTGACCCCTATTCAGAGTTTGAAAGAGCACCTACCTACAGGAAGTTTCTGTGCTGTGAATCCTGCATGTCCATACACTCCAAGTTAGGTGCTGCTACACTTAGTGCTGTGTTGCCTAAATCCTGTTTTGCTCTAACCCTAGGTGTCTTGTCTATCTGGTCCTAGGACTAGACTAGACTAGACACCCATGAAAGCAAGACTAAGCAACCAGCTCTTAGATAGAGAGTATTAAGTTAGGTATACATTAAATTATTCCAGCCAAGAGATAATGATTCCATTCCCTGAGTTGCACAACTCAAGAAGAGAAAATTCTTATTGACCCATTTAGAGAGCCTGATACTGTTACTTACATGATATCCTTAATTCTGTTTTAAGGGTAAGTAACTACTGAACTGTAAAAATATAAAACTAATAATATTGTGCTATCTTTCAATGGCAGTGTCCAATTCTGACACCAACCTTTCCTCCTGCAGTGAGCAGTAGCAGGTGCCTGGGGCCGTGCAGATTGGATTACCAGTGATAGAGAAATGAATGATGCAAAGTCCACATTAATTCTAAATGCAAATGGGTCTGTACACACATGCATCACCAGATCTGGAACAGAGCGGGGCAGACAGCATGCAGATTCTTTAAAGAATCGTAGCACAACACCAAGACCTAGCAGTAGTTTTACTTCAAGAACTGACTCCAGTTAGAAATGGTGGCAAAAAAAACTATGACAAACAAAGGCTGGAACGGGACAGCTCTATTAGCTATTACAACAACAATACAAACATCTTACTGTTTTAGGCAGTTTATAAACATAATGAAATGTCAAAAGTTAGTACAAGATGGATAGAACAGGTGCAATAAAAGTCGAGGCAGAGATAAGGATGTCAGGAAAAGAAACCGATGAATACATTGACAAGATATATGTGGAATTAGCTGTTTTTTGAAGAAATCAAAGGCTTTTTTTGTTTTTTGTATAATTTATGTGATAAAACATAAAAACTGTGATGGCCCACCTGCTTACCACAGGGAGAGAGAAAATATAGAAAAATGCAGGAAAATGTTGAAAGCTTCAGAAATCTATGGGCTGCTTATATGTTGGCCAAAATATTGTCATTTTGATTCTGAGAATAATTAACATTACTATAAAAGTTTGTGTGCATACAACAATTCTATAGCTATATACAATACTTTCTCATCTCTAACATGAAAGCACTTTCAGAAAGTGCACGTAGCATCTCAGAATTACTAATATGTTACATTAAGATGTCTTGAATTCAAGGATGTAAGAGATGTTTAGTAGAGTACTGTGAGTTCAGGATGTTAAAGTTCATAGTCCGTGCATGAAGCTTCTCACTCCCACTTTAGTCTGAGTGAAACAGCAAGACAAAGAGCTTGTCATACACATGCTGAGTAACTAGAAACATGATCATGAGGTTAGAGTGGTTGTCATAATTTATGTTAAAGTCATATGTTATTTTGGATGAAATTTAGCTGATCTTGGTGTCAAGCTATAAAGTAGCTATTTTTAGTGTCAGAATATTATATGTGCACTGTAACAGGGAATGCTGAGAAGGGAGAGCAAAGCCAGGGCAGCTTGCAGAAAACCTGACTACAAAGGGCAGCAGGTGTGGGTAGCCTGGGTATTCATCAAATGTTCCCCTTTGTGCAACAGAAATGATAGGGTTACCATACATATCTATTATTGGAAATGTGTTCCTGTAAGAGCTTCTGTTTATTCTTAGTAATTTAAAATAATTCCTTATTCTTTGTTTACCAGAATATTTTTCCACTTGATATATAATATGGTTTTCATTTCTTTTCTTTTTTTGTTCTTTCATTTATCTCTCCTCTAAGCTAGAACTGGGTGTGTGTGTTTTAAACCAAGTAACCTTCTTCCATAAATGCACTTTGCAAGTGTCACTGCAGTAAGTCTCACAGGACTACATGAAGTATTAATTTACAAATGAGACAGTGAACCAAAGAAGTAAAATGATGCATCTTGAATATAATGAGTATGGTGAATTTGTGATAACAAATATTGTGCACTGCTTGTATATTCCTTCTTTCACCAACACCATCTCCCTTAAACCCTCTGGTACCAACGGACTTCGTCTTGTACTAGCGATGAGCAAAGCTTTGGAAGTTCATTTTGATTTGGTTAAGCAAATGCACAAGTTTCAATGCTTATCTAAACACTGTTCATACGAAATATTACCCATCTACACTGTGGTGAATGAGACATCTTGGTTTCATGCTTCCTTTGTCTATACATGCAAGAAATGCTAGTGCCAAAAATATTATCAAAGAAGAATTTCAGCCCTTCAGTTTCTTTTCTCAGGCAAATTCTATTAGTGCCACGCTAGAAATCAGTGAAAAAGGAAGGGAAATCCAGCAGAACTCAGTATTAGAGTGATGTAAAACATTGTTTTGTACTGTAGCCAAAGTACTTTATTTCTCCCTACCTCATAATACTTATACCATTATTGTTTTATTAATTTTCTTATTTGAATATCTCCTTTTAAATTAAAGCATCTGTTGTGCCTTTTAACGGATTGCTTCAGTTAAATCTCCAAGGGGCATTTTGCCATAAGTGATTTCAGACCTGAAAAACAAGGGAAAGCCCAATTACATGCCCCACTTTAAAAAGCAGGAGTGTGATCTTCCCACCTGCTCCCTTTGAATTGCCTAGGGCCATTGTGGGTGTTGTACTTCCATGGGAGCACAAAGATTGTGCCTGTGCTCGTCCAGGAAAATTATGTGAAAGACACTTTAAAATCTTTGTATCCTTATTGCACACCTGCATTGGTACAAATAAGTAAGCAAGTGCACACAGGTGGAACCATCTTGGATTATCTGTTAAAAGAATGGATGAGGTAGCACCTCCTTTGTTCACATAGACTTGTTCACATATCTCTTGAGTCATTTATGTCAAGCAGGAATTAGATGGCTTAGCAAAGTACAGGTTATTTTTGGGTACCTTGAGCTTCTAAAATTATTCCTTGACTAATACAAACAAGGAAAATCAGTTACTTTAATTATATGTTCTAGGAAAGACAGTCATCTCTTGACTCCACAAATCAAAAATGAAAAGATAATTTAACATAATACTTTAGCAAACCAAGACATCCTTTATAGGATTTTAGATTAGGCATTCTGGGTTAATGATTAGAACTGATGTTTCTTTTTTTTCAGGTATGCATGTTGGATTTAGTTACCTTAAGAAATTGTTGGCATTGCTATTAACTGTAATGTCAATCAAAATCCTCTGGCTATGAGCTAGCTATGCCTCTTGTGCAAACAGAATGACATTTGCCTGTTTGTTTCCATTAGGTCATATGTTTGGAACTGTAGGGAATAGTGAAAGTATCTGGTTTCTTGAGGTCAGTGAACATGTCTTATCTCAGATAAGGCTTGAGAACATAAAATACAGTAAAATTTTTACATACACTGAGAGTTAACTATACCCCTTCCCAACCACACATGCTGGTCTGGATCTTAAGATAAGCATTATGACTGAACAAGTGATATACTGCTGGAAGTACACACACAATAAAACATTAACTTAATTTTCTGAGTTAAAGAACAGCTTTCTATAAGAATGTCGTAAGAAAAATAAACACTGAAAGCACTGTTGTCGTCTTACTAATTGTGTTAAATTTGCTTTATCCAGGAACTCACTTCCAAGGAAAAGGTTTCCTTACAGAAATGGTGAAAGGTTATGAGGACTTTCATAGTTTTGAGAAGAACTAGTCAAAATTTTTTCCCATGCAAAACTTCAACTTTTCATCAAAACCTTAAAACCTGTGGCTGAAATCCAACAGTTTCTACTAGGAAAATGTAAATAAAATATTTCAGTTTTCTGCACAAAATGAGCATTTATTGTGGGTAGAACTGATGATAATTGTGTCTGCCTGTGCTGCGTCATGGGAAATGGTAGTCCAGATGCTTTCTTTCTGACATCCCAGCTACTTGGTGATATTTAGTCATCCATAATGCACCATGATCTCCCCTTATAGCAAGTGTGGGCAAAATACAGCCTGGGGCCTGGAACCAGCCCAGCAACTGATTAGATCCAGCCCACAGGCAGACAGATGCCCACCAATTGATTGTATCCAGCCTGCCGCTGCCCTCACAGTGCTCCACATGGGGCCAAGCCCTGCCCATGCTTGCTGGATGGACCTGGTCCTGGCCAGCACACACAGCTTCCTGCTAAGGCTGCTCCCACTGCTGCTGCAGCCGCCCGCGGACTGCTTGGCTTCCCCTACCTCCAGCAGCTACTCTTCCTTCTGTCCTGGCTGTGCTTCTCCGGGCAGCAGGCAAGGCAGGGAAGGGTGACAGACAGGGGGAAGCTGAAGCCAGGTGGCTCCTGCCTCAGTGCATAGAGCTTCAGCTCCAGCTCCCAGCTATCTTCCACCTACTCTACTTGCCCGGTGAGATGAACAGCCACCTACAGGCAGCTGAGTGGATGGAAGGCTGTATGCACAGGCTGGGGCTGGGGCAGGTGGGAGCATGGCGCAAACTACTCTGGGCAGGAACAGGCGGGGCTCAGCCCCATAAGGAGCATGACAAGGGCACCTGTGAGCCGTATGTGGAGTGGGTGGACTGCGCTTGCACCTGCGCTGCCTGGGTGAGCTCTGCTGCATGCACCCCCTGCTCTCCATCCCTGCGTTCCTCCCCCCCACCCCTGGCCAGCTCCCAGGACCAAGTGTGCAGGCAACACCCCACATGAGCACACACACCCCTCCCTATTCACATCCCACACCCCACACACACACCGCCATCCGCCACACACATACAATATACAAGAGAAAGATGTTATTTTGAGCTATTATGCAATCACCTCTATATTCACTACTCAAAAAACCCATAAATCAGAACAAAAATGTTCTTGAAACAAAATTAAACTGATATATTAGATGTTTGATTTTTAATACATGACTTTTGTATCTATAATTTGTTAAAACAATATCTTCTGGAAGATTTTGTTTGTGCAGTCCTTGACAGCACACCAGAACTTGTTAAGTGGTCCACCAGCAGATATAATTGCCCACTCCTGCCTTATAGTGACCCATCACAGTTGTCCAGATTGATGTACTCTAGACTGAGCACTCTGCCCACAGAAGGATTGGGGGCTTGAGGCACTAGAAACACAATCTCCATGCAGTATCACAGCTGCTCAGTAAAACATAGTAAATGGATCCAAGTTGAAATATTTTCATGTTAGAATGTTGAAACATTTCATTTTGATTCAAAATATTTCTACAACTACAAATTGAAACTGTTTGGCCAGAAAATATAACTGCCTTTAATTTTTATATTCATTTTTTTTTTTTTAATGAAAGGTCATCTTTTTGCAGAAAATGAAGAAATATTTAATGTAATCAAAATTCCAGCTTTTGTCAGGTCCTAATATCAAGTTTATGCTTTCTATGATTGATTTTGTTGAAGACTTGAAACACCATTTTTCAGCCTGAAATAGTTCAATATAATCTTGCTAGCATTATGTACCAGGGCATGAGCATCCAGGGACGGTCATCTGGTTAACAGGGCAAAGTCCAGAAACTGGGTTCGTGATGAGCCACTGGCCTTCAAAGTAAGCTGGAGGCAGGCCTAAGCCAAAGTACAGGGTAAACCAGGAGCTGTGGTCACAGTTCTGGATAAGCCAGAAGTCAAAGCTTGAGTTTCAGATAATCAAGGAACAGTGAAGATGTCAGAAGCAAGCACCAAAGTCTTTGTCCAGACAGCCTGCTGCTGTCTGGGGCAAGTTTTTAGTGCCGTCAGTGGGTGAGGCCTGTTTTCTGCAGCCTCCAAGATTGGTTGCCATGATTGCTCAGTTGGGACCAGTTGGACCTAGGGCATGGACCTGAGCTAATTACACTACTCGGAGGGGAATAATCATTCAGTGCCATCAAATGCTGCTCAACTCAACCACCTCAAAACTTATTTAGCGGGAGGTGGTTTAAAATATTAATATATTTAGACTGTTTTGGGAAATAGAAACAGTGGTCCAATATGGATGAAAGTCATGTTTTCATGCTCCAAGGTCAAGCCTGCTGTTTTTTCCCAGCACATATCAATCAGAAATTGCTGTTAAGAATTAATGAACTTTCTCTATCATCATAGTCTGTCATTAAAAACTGTCCTAGAGATATGGTGACCAGCAACAAAGCCGTACTGTTACCAAAATTATTCAGAACTCAGGCATGTTCATTTTGGTCCAAAGTTTGGGTGAAGCTTCTTATGCTACAGTGTTTTGAATAGGTTTTCCAGTGTCCCTGACTTCCAGTCCCCCAAAATGCCTTGGACACTTTGCAAAACCTTGTCTCTTTCTGGGTTTTTTGCACCTGTGTAATTACACTGATACAGCTAAATTGAAGCAATCTCTCGATACTAAGCTGCATTGGTACAAGTCACTCTTTATGCTGATACAGTGCATCTGCATGAGGGGGTTCCTACAATGTAGTTACACTAGTTAAAGGCAACATATTTTGAAGTAAGCCCTTTTTACAGAACTACCCTGCATGCTTCTGCAAGTTCCAAGTTGTTTTGCAGTGAGAAGGAATTTTTCCCATACTCAGTATTTATATTCTAATGCACTTTTAGGCTTGCCTGAAATTCACCCATATGAATCAGTAATGCATAACTTTTGTTCCCCAAACTGATACCTCAACCATGGAAAGTAACTTTATAAGGGTATTTCAGAAACTAACCGCAATTTCAAACTAAAGCCATTTTGTGTGCAATGATCATTTACTGGACCACATCAACTTTCTATGTAGTTACCCCACAAATTATATACTATTGTGGTTTAAGACTACATGCAGGACAAGCGAGCTACAGCCACAAAAGTAAATTATACTTGAATTCACATCATCAAATAAATAAATAATATAGAAGCAAATAAATAAATAATACATTTAAAAAACAAAGCTACTTTGAGGGGGCACTAAACATGAACATTCAAGTGATTTTTTTTTTATTCACATACATGCATGGAGCTAAACCATGTTTTACAAAAAACTAAAGGAAATGAACATTTGTAAGAGTTTTTGCACAAGGATTTTTTTCATAACAGTGTTGCATTTTATTCTATTTTAGTATAGCCATTTTGATAATCTCTTTTTATTATTCACACCTTATTTGCCAAACTATACAAAGTTCACAGATAATTTGCTGGCAGAAAAGAGAGTCTGGCATATTATGGAGATTAGGTTACCCATTCAGGGAATAAGAAAAATGCTGTGATTTATGTAACTAATCACAGCCCTGCACCATGAACACTAAATAGGAAATTCTCCTAGTAATCAGTTTTCAACTAGAGATTAAAATATTTTAATGTACCGTGAAAGCCAATGGACTTCTGTAGTTTCAGACATCTCGGAAACTGGGACGCCACACTGGGGACTGGACTGAGACAGCATCTCTGGTGTTGAGAAGCAGAAATCCAGAAAAGAAAGAAAGGTCTGAGTTTAAGGAGACTCTTCCCTGGGAGAGACCAACAAACTCTAGATACTGACATGATCAAACTGAAAAAGTTAGCTTTTTTCAGTTTATGAATTATACACAAATACACTGGAATCTTAACAACTATCCTAATTATCTCCAATTGTTGAATACTTTATGCAAACAGATTTTAATTGAGCCAATGTGGCTCTGATAAATCTAAGCCTACTTTGTGTGAGCAGCACTGCACAGAAATTACTTTTATTTGATGGTGTGACCACCACATCACAAACTCTGATAGCAAGCACTCCATCTTTTGGAGGAAACGGGCCTCAAACTCAAATGCAGAATACATAAGGAACTTGTCTCAAGCTTGTCCAGGATACACCCAGACACAGGTGAGAGCACAGGATGTTTCAATAAAAGGAGATACACTAAATAACAACACAGAGCATTAGTAGAAGTTGATGATAGATATTCATCCAGCCAATGATTGGCTGATTTTTGGCAAGTGGGGACTGCACTACAGCCAGTTGGAGACCTCACTGCAGTCATAACCATGCCACACATTCAATTTAAGGTGCAATGGAAACCAGCTACAGAGTTATTACACATTTTTGTGAAATAATTTAGTGGTGTATTCCCCATTTTATTGTGCCATTAATGCCTTAACATGTGGCTGAGTTACTATTTAAGATACAGTTTACTGGTTAAACATGAAATAGCAAAATAGCAATCGGAGACTCTCCGTGGCACTTTAAATAAACTCTGAGACAAGAATTTTCAATGAAAGACTCTGGCTGCAAAAACTTCACTTAGCACTCTAAGACAATAGTATTTGTCTCTGTGTGTAAGAAGCCATTCATTTTGTACTTGACCATGGTTAGCCTCCATGGTCCTGTCAATTCCTGTCAAGAATGGGCTGGCTATATCTTTACAGCTGGTTTCCCAGCTGCTGAGATTGACCTGATGTGTTTGTCTCTTGTTAAAGATTTAACCAAAACGATTATTCATGGTGCCAGGAATCCACAAGTTTGCTGAGGTAAGGAATAGAGATGTATATAACTTTCTGAATGCTTCTTTTGACAGCTAAGTAGAATAATCTAAACCAGTGGTTCTCAACCTTTTTATACTCAAGGTGCCCTTGGATAAGCTTGAGGCACTACTCAGAAAATGCCAGCTTTTCGTTTTCACTCATATCTTGGCTGCAGAAAAATAATGGAGCAATTCTTCTATTGCAAAAACTCAAATAGGTCCACAAAAACTGCTAAAGTCACAATGTTTTCAACACTATGAATTCCTATTTGAAATCTCTATTTATCTTGTGAATTATGTTTGCACACTTAACAGTGCTAACATTGCATGGCACCCTTAAAAGTGTCTCAAGGCATCCCAGGTTTCCATGACACCCTGGTTGGGAATCACTGATCTAAACTCCCTGGATTGTCTGTTGCATGTAGAGTTGCCTGTCTGAGCTGTAACTTGCCTGATATTCCAACAGGGAGCATTAATCAACTCAGAATTCAGAGATGCCTGAATGGGTTTGATCTATACATGGACATAACTTGCAGCACTTTTCCTTAAAAGATTTATTCTCTTTAAGGCCTGACCTAGCTCTCACTAGAGTCAAGGGAAAAGCTCTACTTGACTTTTGAGCTGCATGAGAATCTAAATGAACACTCCAGAAATTGTAGAGAGCTTCATGATGCTGAACTGCAAGCAGCTTTTGAGGTTCAGACACTGAGTTTGTTTCCAATGAAGTAGAACTGATGTATGTCAGAAATAATTATCAGATAGTGAATGAATCATCTATCCAGTGGGTATTAGTACTGCATAGGTAATCCTTCTTGTCTGTGTCTGTTTGGACACACTTAAACACGACTACTGTCTGTCTACACATTCAACCCTTAGGTCCTGCTGGATTTGGAGAAGCAAGCAGCCAACTGCCACAAGAACATTCTGCTTCAAAATTTGGACCAGGTACACCATGATTAGCTTATTGTTAACATAATTTACCTGATTCAGTTTCAGGTCTACTGTACATGTGAACGTCTTAGGTTAAATTAAGTTTTTCACAAAAAAATGTGGTTTGTTTCACTTCTGAATGTTCTCAAGGGTTTTAAACAACCAGACCTGCCTATGCAAAAGAGAGAGGATCAGTGCCCTTTTGATGAAATGATGATTGTGCCTGTGATACTGGAAGCTCATATTTTTCCCTTCAAGCCCAGCTACTGTAAGCAAATAAAAACAGGAAAAAAATATCCAACAAGGATCATCTCTGTTTTACATATTGTAGTAGAGTGTTCAAAGATTAGTATATTCTTTTAGCAGGTAATGTTTATGTGACAATGTTGTGCTCCCTCTGGACTAGTGTCTCCTGAAAGGCACAACAGCTGATTAAGTGAACTTGGGTTCACAAAAGTTTTTGCTCTCTCTATGTATATCTTATTTAGTTAGTCTATAAAGGGGCATCTCTACCTACCCTGCCTTCTGTGTGAGCAGCAAACAGATAAGTTGACAAAGCAGACATTGTTGGGGCATGGATTTGGGTGAAGCTGTTTTTCACTAAAAATGAAAACAGGTCAAGTGAAACATGTTGTGCATTTGTGCCAAATTTGCCAATTTTTTATTTTATCTTATTTTTATTTTTGGTTCGTCGGAAAAAAGCAAAACTTCAATAAAATGGTTTTCAAGACAAAAGATTTTAATTTGATTGTTTGAAATTACCTTTCCTTTCAAAATTTACTTCAAATTTGAACATTATAAAAACCTAAACAAAACCCAAAAAACTGAGCCAATGGTTTCTCTTTTGTTCAAATGAAAAGGTTTGGGTTTTTTTCTATCCAAAATACCTTCTTTTTTAACTTTGTAGTTCCCTGGAAAATCAAAAAATATTTACTTCAAATTATTACAACCTGGAAATTGTTTTCAATTTTTTGGTACAGCAAGTGACCTGAAAAATTAATTATTCATGCAAATCATACATGGCTGTGACAAACTAGACAGGGAAATGATATAGTAAGGGACAAAAATGACATGGGATAGTGTTTCCAAGACCTGGAAAATAAGAATGCAAAGCTGTTGATGTAGCAGTGCAGACAAAGCCAATAGAGAGTCAAAGACTATGATAATTATGATCCAAAATGACAAGCAAGGAAGAGCACTGCAACATCTATATTTGGCACAGGCCTGAGCAGGTGATGTGGGTGGAAGATCAGGAAATTACATAAAACCCCACAGGGAGTGGGAAGGGCCTGGAGAGAAAGAAAATAATGGATCTTAACAGTGTTAAGTAAAAAGAAGTGCCAAGACTCGAATACAGCTTTGATGGGCAAGACAAGGCAGAAGGTACATTCAAAGATAACCTGCAGGTCTTGAGCATAAATGTCAAAGAAAATGTTCTGACATTAATAGTGACAGAAAAGAGGAATGGAGGACAGTAGAAGAATGTGACAGCCAGATGAGCGTTCCAGGTGTTAATTGTTTGTTCTTAGCCCCCTATAAGGCAAAATGGACCATACTCTATCTCCAGAAAAGATAGATTAACTGAATCATTTTTCCATGCTTCTGGGCTTTGCTGGTTGTTGCAGAGGGCCAGAGGGAATTTTTTCCCCTCCTGCTGCTACATGTGTCAGAGTTTATTTCAAAACTTCCTTAGAAGAACTGGGTGTTGGCTGCAGCGAAGGCTGGGGTAGTGCCAGTGCTCCTGCTGGGACTTAAACCCAGAAGTTCCTGGTGAGAGAGTCTTGCCCTTTCACTCAGGATCAGACCAATCACCATATTTGGGATCAGGAAGGAATGTTGGCCGCTGTGGTCCCACTGCTTTACCTGTCACAGATTAGGGTGTTATGTCTTGACATCAGGGTTGACATTTTCCAGGGACCTCAAACAGACCTACAGAAAGACCTTCAATTTCTGCAGATGGATCTGTGGATTGGAGTCTTAAATTACCTCAAGACCCCTCAATGAACCATGGTAGATATTATGCTCAAATTGAGGGACTGCCAATGACAAGATAATGGATTGTATGTAATGGCTTGGATAGAGATGATCGTGTCTCAGGTAGGGGGTTGGACTGTTTGACCTCTGGAGGTCCCTTCCAGTTCTACTTCTCTATGATTCTATAATTGCGGTGACCTGCAAAGGGGATTGTAAAGGGTCTACCAATAATGGCAACACATTCGGTAATCGAGTCCACCCATAAGTCATTCAGGAATCTCCTACGTGTCAACATAGCCATGTTAGTTTGAAGTCAGGCAGGAGGTAGCTTCAAGACTAACTGGTCTAGAGGCATGAGCTTGAGACGGTCATTATTTTGCAGGAGAGGTTGGAGGTCATTAATGATGTAGGTGTTCAAGCTGGGGGCTGCAAGGGCCCCTATACATGTATCCAGTGCCTGCTCCAACTCATTCTAATGAGAATACATCGGAGCAGACTTGATTAATTGAATCTGCTGGAGCATGATAATTAGCACACTCTGCAACCTGGGCATCACATGTATTCAGCATCCCCATGCTTCATGGCAGTGGGGGTGCTTTAACTAAAGCTCATCAAACAAGTTTTAGTTAAAGCGCCCTCACCCCAATTTTGAAGTGTGGAACACTGAATACACAAGACACTGCAGGCACTTTAATTAGAGCAGTTCCCAAGAGCCTCTTTAATTAAAGTGGCTCCCCTCCCCACCCCAGAGCACATGTAAAGACACTCTAAGTGAGAGAGAGAAGGATTCTGTCATCCTTGTCATGAGATTGGTATTGCAGCAGGTTAGAGTGGGGTTTGAATCGGAGTCTGTTGATCTGAGTGGCCAAAATTTATGTGACTTGGTTGATTTAAGTGTAGGAAACCCTGTTGTAGGTCCCTGTGGTGTACATCCCAGTCAGTGATGTACCTATAGGGATCCCCAGCCAGGGGCTCCTTAGGCCACAAAGACCAATCCATGGTCAGCTGATTTGGGTGTGGCTTAAGACATTTAGCAAATTCTATGTGTGTGAAATCTCTTAGAAATTTTCAGGTTAAAAATAAATGTCTATTTGCAATGTTGGTTTTTTTCTGCAAATCAACAGACAAGAGACTTCCTTTGAACTGAAAGTTAAGATTAGTCTTGATATTTATGATATCCCAAAAAGAAGGACATTGGGCCTTATAAGCCTTATCTTCTGGACATGAATGCTAATCTAAGAAGTCACCATGATTTAAGGAGGACCGGCCTAAGACTTGTAAATAGCCTGGTTAATATATTACGCTGAATGTCTATAAAATGGTAGAGGCTGAAGATTATTTCTATTAAGGCAAATAAAAAACTGAAAACATTACCTTTTTTTTTCAGAAAAGCATATTTTCAGTTGAAGAACAGGCGGGTACATCATCAGCTAAGCTTTATCTAGTTAACAAATCTAGTAAATTGATAAAACAGCCCTGATCCCTACTCAGAGCACATGTAAAGATTCTTTAAGTGAAAGACAGAAGGATTCGGTCATCCTTGTCATAAGATTGGTATTGTAGCAGGATGGAGTCACAATTTGTCCATTCTATTTCTATATCCAGTCTGTGAAACAATAGTTCCTCTGCTAGTCCCTTTCATTCAAAATTTTAACAGAAAAATTTTCTAAATTCCATCAAATATATTTTCAAGTGAATATTTTCTTACAGCTCTAGGTGGCATACACACTTTTGATTTTTACATGACTCCATGGAGAATAAGTTAACCATGAATGAGTTAATTCAAAGCCTGTCTTTTAATTCCATTTCAAGGAAAATGTTAATCCTTTAATTATGCAGTATGTCCAACTGACAAAATTATTTTTTTGTTGTTGAAAACTACCTTGTTATAATGAAGGCTCTTGATAAAACTTTACCGCAGGCCTAACTGATAGATTTGCTATTGAGACAAATTTTATGTAATAATGCTTAATGGAAAACATAATCCTTTTTAAAAAGACTATTATATATGTGTAATGATTTCCCACCATGCATAGCTAACTTCCTGCCCAAATTAGCAGGAACTGTAATGATTCATGGGAAGCAATCTTTACTGGCACGGTTACTAAGTAGAAATTTCCAAGTAAAATGTAGGGAATTTAACGTTGTCTCTCTCATGCACTGCTTGGTAAGTGAATCTCCTTTGTAGTAGAAAGATAAAATTACTTATGGCATCAGTCCAGGAAAACTTCCTTATTAACAATAGATCTTAAACACCCTGAACATACTTAAACACTGCACAACATATAAGCACATGTTTAAAGTTACACTTCTGTAACTGATTCACTAAACCTGTGTGAGCTGTTTTTAAATTACTGTACTTCACCAGAGCTAGCTGACATTTTTGACAAGTAGCTAATTACTAAATGAGATTTTTTTCCCACCAGTTATTTTCCATATTTGCTCGAATACAAGATGACCTTGAATGTAAGATGACCCACCAACCATTAGTTTGTATACAAAATTGATAAGTTAATTATAATTTTCTATATGTGGAATCTAATTATTGGAGAGTTGCCTTAAATTTGCCTCCCCACCCCCCAATATTTCAGGTGGTGGAGGGGGGAGGTAATGAGGGGGCCAGTAAGGGAGCAGGCAATGAGGGACAGACAGTGTGGGGAGGCAGTAGAGGGCGCATGTTGGGGGGCAGTAATGGGGCAGCCAGTGTGAGGCAGGCAGCTTGCCTCCTGCTGCCTGCCCCTTCTCCCCCCACCCACACACACACACTTGCCCTTCATTGTGCCTGCTTCCCCAGAGCCTCAGGTTGTCCCAATTCCCCCTCTGCCTGATCCCCCCTTCTCTCCTCTCCTCTCCATACTGCTCCTGCCACCTATAGCCTCAGGTCCCTGCCCCGCTTCCTCCCATCTCTACCCCCTGAAGTCTCTCCTCCAAACCTGCCCCTCAGCCCCCCGCCTCTTTGTTCTGCCCTGGTAGGTTCTGTCCCTGCTGCATCCCAGGGCATGGAGAATGGCTCCAGCCTGCCCTGTAGCAGCGATGCTGAGCCAGCACTTCTGTTTCAGCCCAGCCAAGTCAATTGAGTAAATAAAGTAATTAATTTTTTACCCCCAAATTTTGATTCTTCATGAGGTCAGGAGATTAATGATTAATTGAAGTAAAACTTGCAAAAATCCCCAAAGCCTCTTACGTACAAACATCACCATTGTAAAATATGAAGAAAAAGCAAACCGTCCACAAAATACCTACTTACTTTTCAAGTGTCTTCTGAGTTTTAATTAATTGACACCTAATGCACTTGAGGTCCTTGTTAAAGAAGGCAGGCTCAATTGGAGCCCATGTGTCAATGGAGTCCTCTCTGCTCACACACACAAGCATAAATATTTATTAATAGACTCTTCTAATATCTAGGACCACATTTTCAAAAGAGCTCAGCACCAAACATTTCCCATTTAGGCACCTGAATAAGAGGTCCTCTTATTTCAGGAGCTGCTATTGTGTAGTACTTCTGCAAATCTGGCTACTTCAGACTAGGAGCTGAGTTTGTAGGAAATTTGACATCACTTTTGGGTGCTAGCTTTGGAGAATCTGCCCTTAAAAGTATTCAATTGTTCAGTTAATATCACATTTACTCAAATCCAAGATGAGATTTTTTTTCTTCATTCAAAACACAGTGGGGGGAGGAAGATGGAGACCCACATCTTGGATTAAAGTACAAAGTGGCAGGGGGAGGGAGCAAACAGCTGCTGCAGCTCTGGCCTCTCCCCAACCTCAGAGTCAAAGCATCAACCTCCATCGTGTCTCCACCACCTCTGCTTTCTCCCCAACCCACCCCCCCCGGCCTCCACCTCTGCCCCACCATGCCACCTGCCTCACACTGCTCCCTGCTGCCTCCTCTCCATGCTCCTCTGCACCTCTCCCCACATCTGCCTCACCAATTAACATGAGTCACAGCTCTGAGTCTAACTCTGGCCCGGGGCATGGAGTACATGCTGGCTCCAGCCCCCACAAGTTTCACCTTGTAACTTCTCTAGGAATTATACCAGAGAGAGAAAACTTTAAAATATCTGTTCAGGGAGATATGTACTTTGTCGCACACCTTATAGTCTATTAATGCCACAAGTAAGACCTTATTGTCTTGGAAATGTTGTGATACAATTTTTACTTAGCCTGACTCAGGCTAGACACAGTATGCAATCCCAAGCCCAGTGAAATCAAAGAAAAATGGCCATCGACTTCATTCAGCTTTGGGTGAAGATCTGGAAGGGAAATATACTGCTAAATACTCATTTGTAAAAGAAATGTTGAAAAAAGATTTAAGATGAAACATACTATAAGTCAACCAGCCCTTATGATATGTTGTAATTCTTGGAATCATACTGTGTAGATGCAATGAAATGTATTAGAGACATCAGCATATTGGTTGAGAGGACAGGTAGCTCTGTAGGGGCTTTTAATTTTATGTGCTTCCTACCCTTTGATTAAAAAAAAAAAGTGTGTAGATTACAAAAAGCTTCTTAAATGACAGAGATCAAAATTATATTTCAGATTTTTTGTGTCATTTTGCTTTCACAGAAATCATCATTCACAGAAACCATCACTGAAAGCAGGAGTGGGCAAACCATAGCACGCATCTCATGTAGCATGGGCAGCTGCTGTGCATGGTACACGAGCCCAAGGTGCTCAGTAGAGGAACTCACTAAAATAGGTGGGGAGGGTCTCCAGCCATGTGGAGCATAACTAGGGCAGGACACTGGTGTGAAAGGAGGTGTCATGTCTCTGAGCCAAACTAACCCTTCTCTGCCAAATTCAGGGCTATGTATCCTTGCTCGCTATATAAAACTGGGGGCGGGTTGTGAGGCCAGGGAAGAGTTAATCTGGTTCTTGGTGGTGACACCTTTCTCCCGTCAGACTCCTGCCCCTGCTCCTCCACGCACAGCTGCAGGCTTGAGCTGCCCTGCCTCTATTCTGGTGCCCCTGAGTGCAACTCCTATTAAGTACACTTCTGGGGGACAGGGTTTAACTTGCGGCACACAAGCCAAAAGGCTGACCACCACTGCTCTAAAGATTCAGTCACCCTTGTGATTTTTTTTCTGCAATGACTTTTCCAATGCAGTGGGATTCCTGGAAGGATCTTATAACATCAAAATAAGCATCAGCATTGTAGATTGAGAAGAAACAGCTCATATACAATAAAAGTTTATAATGAATCACTTGACAGAATTTCCTACTGATAATCTCAGATGTGATCCAAAGAAAATTGAAGTCAGTGGTCATCTTTTTGCTGATTTCAACGGATTAATATTAAGCTTTAATCATTGCCCTCATCAGAAACCCAATAATAAATCACTCACTGTTTCTCAGTTCTGTATGTTGGATGATCAGATCAATTCTGTCTCATTTCTGAATGAGATTTAGTGAGATTCTGTATATTGTCTAAATTGTTCAAGCTTTATTATCCACTTAGACTTAAGAACCCAGATTTGTGGACAGCAGCACAAATATGCATATCACATCATATTTCTCTTTGAAGGTAGTCAGTTCTGTGAAAAATAATGATAACTTTCATAATGTATAAGAACTGAGCTATACTGAGCTGTGTCTACCAGTCCTTACCATATGTTCTAATTGTTGGAAAATTTATTAGAAATTTGCACTAACTTCTATCACCTAGTAAGTCACATAACAGTGATTGTTTTGTACTAATGAGCTAAGAGATTAGGACATTAATGCAATATAAATGAAATATCTCTGTGAGATGTAATAGAAAATGGAGCAGGAAACTTGTTTTATTACATTTGGACTGATCCTACTGGTGTTTTGTACTAAGTTGATTAACGCATACTAAACTGTAGGCTGGGCTTTTCATTTTTTGTTATATTCTGCTGACTTTATGGTTGTTATATTCTTCTGACTTTTTCTACCAGTTTCTGTATCATATCATGGAATATAGGCAAAGCTAGTTGGGAAGAACACTACATGAAGTAGTTCAGTGTGCTGTAAAGTTTGGGAGATGGCAGAGGCACAAGGCTAAGCTGCAGTATTTGACAATCTGCAGGTAAGAGCTGGCATTTGGCTTGACAATAGGAATATATGTCCCCACTTCTTAGCTATGTATCAGATCTTATACTGAGTTAGATCTGAATTGGACATGTGCGTGTGTACATCAGAAGAGAAGATTACATGCATTGCTTTCCATTAGCAGTTCAATGAAAGGATGTTTTTAAAAATCTAATGCAATGAGCAAGTGGAGAGAAATATTCAGGTTCCTGCAGACAAAGGAAAAAGTCAGAAATTCTGATTAGTTCATGCGGGAACATTAAACATATGGTAACATGCCTATTTCATTTAGCAGTGCTGGCTGGCCAAATTAGTATTTGTAAAGTTCTGAGTTTCCCAAATGAAATTCCATAGCTAGAAGACATTAAGTGATCACTACCATTTTATAGTTTCAGACATTTATCAATAGTAATTGCAGGGTTAAAATTATACATGCAATAAAAATAATGCACGATCAGATTTTAGAAACAAAACCAGAATGGGCAGCATGTATTTCTCTACTGCTGGTATTGAAGTGTTCACCAGGATGAATTCTTGCACTGTCAATGCATAGATCTTCTATAAAACCCATGCCACCATAAAAACCCACCTCTTACAATAAGCAAGTATGATTCTGTAAAGAAGGGGTGTGAAACTCATGTGGCCCCATGGACTGGTTGTGGGTCTCTGGGCTAGCATTGATCTAGTGAGATGCCACATGTGCACTACCCACGCCAGCTCCCTGTGCTGCAGGCAGCATGTACTGGCCCTTCTCCAGGGCTTGGGCTGCCTGTGGTACATGAGCTGGACCAAGTGCCACAGGCTCTGCCCTCAGCACAGGGGGCCTTGCATGCATCATCCCACCAAACTATCCCTGAGGGCTGGTTCCAGGCTGCACCGGATTGGGCCCCAAACTGTCTGTGCATACCAGAGCCAGCAAGCAGGGCCAGGCTCATGTCACATTCAGCATGCACCCATGCCAACCCTCTGTGCTGTGGGCAGTGCCTGCGGCACCAGCACTGGGCCCAGCCCATACACCATAGGCAATGCAAGCCCCAAAGCAGGGGTGCTGCATACAGGTACTCCTCACTTAACGACCTGCCTGTTTAATGACCACGCGGACTTACGACCAGCAAGAACTGGTCGTAAGTACGAGAACTTTGGTCGTGGAAACGGCAGCGCGGCGTCTCAAGCCAAGGCACGCAGTATCAAGGGGCGGCTCCCCACTTATCGACCAATTCTCTTAACGACCTAGTCGCAGGAACGGAACTCGGTCGTTAAGTGAGGAGTGCCTGTATTGCACACAGCTCCTGGGTCGGACTCCGCAGTACAGGTGATGCATGGTGGAGCCTGCACACTGGTTCCAGGATGGCCCAATCTGGCTTAGTCCCAGAGCCAGTGAGCAGGATCAGGATGGTGCAGGCACCACATGCAGTACACACCCCAGTCCAAATCCTAGGGCCACATGTAGCCCGTGGCATCAGATTCTGACCACGCTGCAGACTGGCTCCATATGCAGCATGTGGCATTCAGGGTCAGCCTAAGACCTATAGGCTGGATCACATGGCTTCACAGGCCAGATCCAGCCTGCAGGCCATGTTTGACACCCCTGCTATAAAGGATGCATCAACAGATGCGTGCAGATGATTAGGATACAATACATACAATCAGTTTGCAATAAAAGTCCATGAACGCTAAGATACTGCATTATGTTCTCCAAAATCCCAGTCCTGGATGGAATCAAATTACATCCCTGAAGAACAGGTTGGACTTTGCTAAGTGGAGGCATGTTGTAGATCCTAATCCATGTGAAGCACCTAGGGTCAGATTCTGTACTGATGTCCTCTGTGCTGCTGCAGGGGAAAAAGTCATCTTTAAAGGCATTTTTCTACCTTCCCAATAAAGAATGTTTGGAAGATATAAAGCTTTACTCCATTTAGTCCCACTCCCCCTTAAGTATGGGGACAAATTGGTGGGGAAAAGAGGGTGGACCAGGCATCAAGGCAAGGAGCAGTATCCTGTCCAATCCTTAGTCTCTGGTCCCTTGGGGACTGTTTTAACCCATGTATAACAGAGCGGTCTTCAGGCTGCTCTAAGTTAAACAAGGATCTATTTCAACTTCTGGTCAGCCAAAGGAGCATAAAGAGGCAGAAAGGCCTCTCTTTCTTCTTCTCAGCCCCAAACTGCACCAAGCTAGCTCTCCGTGCAGCTCAGAAACAAAATTTAATTTTTGAACAAACACCAGTTTTAGAATGGTTTATATTCTGCCTGAGATTCCAGGTATGTTCGGTTCTTTTCCCTGGCTGATCATGCATACGATGCATTAAGACAAAGAGTACTTAAGAGTCTGTAGCCACAAAAAATAATATTTGGTACTGTTACCTGCACCTTGAGAGTAAAATCAGTCATTTGCAATGTTAATTTTCTTAGCTTGCCAATGGCCAGGAAACACAAAAACATTTTATGTGGTTTTACTCAGACTCCTTTTACAGTAGAAGAGAGTTTACTGCTTTCAAAACTTCAAGGTAAACAACTTCTGGACTATATTACCAAGGGCAGTAGGAAATAGGATGGCTTAGTGGCTGTGCTTAGCATGAAACCGCTAGTCTGTGGTGTACAGCAAACAAGGTACGTGGTCTCATACTGTCAGTCAAATTTCTGGTGGACAACAGCATCTTAAGATGTAAACCTGTCTTACAATCATTAGTGGGCAAACCAGCACTTATGCTCCTTTTAGTTGTTGAAGGCCTGTGGGTATGGAGGCCTCCATTGAACAGGGTGTTACTGAACGCACCAACATTAATTCAAGTTTCAAATATCTTCAGCACTAGGATACAAAGGAATGCATTTTCTGCCACCTAGTGGAATCAAACAATGCTTCTACAGAATCAGTACCACTATTTAATTATTTACTTATTTTTTCTCTCAGCTAGCCAGTGTTATTTTTTTTCCTTTAGAGGCACATTGGCTCTCTTTGTACCCAGAAATCTCCTCTACCACCACTGGTGGCAGGAATATTGCCAGATTCCTCATACAAAAGGCTCTAAGTGAAACAGCTAAGCTATGTCTACAATGTGGAGAAAAAGGAGTAACTTTCCAGTCACCAGAGAATTCCTGACCTCACCAGCAATGCCAGGAATCAAACCATAATCCCAAATAATTAAGTTTACAAGAAATAGCCTACCCATGAAACAAATCTCAACTCTGCTGACAAGGTTGGCGTGGAGATCCTCTCATACTTCACAGAGGATTAGAGTTCGAACTCAGAGAGGCCTTCAAAATAAAATTAATGGTAACCACTAAATATTAACTCTGGGTAAAATATTAACTCACAGTAAAGTCCACCTGCTCGTCTCGTCTCCAGGCTGACTTGGCTCGGCACATGGGTACAAGGCTGACAAAGACCATGAAGAGTGGTTTAGGTTTCTGGGGAGGAGTCTGTGGTGATGGTATATGTTGGTTTATGTTGGTATGGAGATCATAGAATCATAGAAGTAGGGTCGGAAGGGACCTTGTAGATCTTCAAGTCCAACCCCCTGCCTGGGCAGGAGGAAAACTGCGCTCAAATGACCCCAGCCAGGTAGGCATCAAGCCTTTTCTTAAAGACCCCCAGGGTAGGAGCCAGCACCACTTCCCTTGGAAGTTGGTTTCAGATCCTAGCCGCCCTGACTGTGAAGTAGTTCTTACAGATGTCTAATCTAAACCTACTCTCCAACAACTTGTGGCCGTTATTCCTTGTTATCCCAGGGGGTACTAGGAGAAACAAGGTCTCCCCCAAACCCTTCTGGTCCCCCCTAGTGAGCTTATAGATGGTCACTAGGTTACCCCTCAGCCTTCTCTTGTGAAGGCTGAACAGGTTCAAGTCCCGTAGCCTCTCATTGTAGGGTCTGCCCTGCTGTCCCCGGATCACGCGGGTGGCCCTCCTCTGGACCCTCTTAATGTTGTCCACATCCTTCTGGAAGTGGGGTGCCCAGAACTGGACACAGTACTCCAGCTGTGGCCTGACCAGTGTCGCGTAGAGGGGGAGGATCACCTCCTTGGCCCTACTTGAGATGCACCTGTGGATGCACGATAAGGTCCAGTTAGCCCTGCCGACCGTGACCTCGCATTGTCGGCCCATGTTCATCTTGGAGTCAATAATGACTCCAAGATCCCTTTCTGCCTCCGTGCTCTCAAGAAGGGAGTTTCCCATCTTGTAAGTGTGCTGCTGGTTACTACTGCCCAAGTGCAGCACCCTGCACTTGTCCGTATTGAAAT
>NW_005841902.1:3367228-3379255 GCF_000455745.1 Alligator sinensis
ATGCCACAGTCGCCTAGTTTTTTAATGAGGATGGGGTGGGCGACAGTGTCAAAGGCCTTGCTGAAGTCCAGAAAGACTACATCCACGGCGACACCTGCATCCAATGCTTTTGTGACCTGATCGTAAAAGGCAATCAGGTTGGTCTGACATGACCTGCCCCTAATGAAACCGTGCTGGTTGCCCTTGAGCGTCATCCCCGATGCTGGCTCATCACAGATGTGCTCCTTGATGATCTTCTCAAAGAGTTTCCCCAGGATTGAGGTAAGACTGATGGATGGTGAGGTAAGACGAGATGTGGTGGAGTGGTCCTGTAATCTAAATTTAGGCTGTTCAGGCGAAGGCTTAGTGGTACCTCTGAAATGCTTCTGGGTCCACATTCACACTCAGCTAGGCAGAAAAAACTTCAATGCATAAATAGAGGCTAGCACTAGGAACAGGTTTCAGCCTATTAGGCCCTCCTCTACACATACAGGGAAAGGTGTGATAGGATCTAATCCATGAGTCGCACAATTGCTCCTCCTGCCATGCCACACATGCATGCAGGGGACACAATTGTGGGATAGTACATTAGACCTCATTGCAAGTGCAAGGGAAACCCAATTTTGCATCTTTTTGACATGGGCTCAGGAACACTCAGGCCGCATCCACACATCGTTTGGACGTTTGGTTGCCCAGGGACAACTAGCAACAGTGCACCTTGTGTCGCCCCTTAGTTGTATCCAGGGAGTGTCTGTGCCATGAGCCCTCTGGTGCATGGCAAGTTACACTGGGTGTGGTATGGGAGCCTTACCTGGGGTCCTGGAGGCCTCCCAGGGATGCAACCATATCACTACTGCCACACAGAGCTTGGCCAGCAGTGGAGTACGGCTCCAGCTGGCCAGGCTCCAGCTTTGGGCAGTGCATGCTGCCACTGTGCACGCTGCTCTGCTTTTTTTCCCCACATGGATATCCAGCATCAAAAAAACCCTTCATACTGTTCCCTTGCAGTACAGAGAACAACTGAACATGCAGTATGTGGTGCCACAGACATGTCTGCAGTGCCACATACTACACGGCCACACTCATCTGGCTAATCACTCAATATTTATCTGACTTACAATGTGGCACCTACTCTGCCTTTGGGGAAATAGTATTGAGCATGGTAATCAAGAGAGACGGACTGTGACAAGACACCTTCCCTTTATACTGGCAGGGCATAGGTCAAGTTCAACTGCTACTGTATGTACCCCTGCAACTAATGCCTCTATAAATCACTGACTCAGCTGAAATGGAACATATGATACTTTTCACCTCTTTCAAAAAAGAATATTACAGAATCAAAAGAGATTTGGGGACAATGGAAACAGTCAAGGTCTGAGAAATCTCGCATGTGAAGAGAGATCTCCCCCAAGTAAAAACTGCATCACTAATTTGAATCATTGCCTGTCTCTGGGCTGCCTGTCTTGCTTCATTCTTGAACCGGCACACTGTTGTTTGAACCAACACTGAAGTCACAGAATAATTGATCAAAACTAAATTAAATACTAGCATGGACACCAGTTATAGTTCCATAATTCCATTTCACATTTAAAGCAGGGATTTAACTTTCCTGTAATGACAGCATCATGGGAAAAAAAATGAAAAAGTACTAAGCAGTCTTTAAAAATCACTTTAATCAGATTTCGGACCACAAATTTTAAAATATTTTAATCATAATCATATGGCTTTGCATGCTGTCACTTCTGGGCCAAGTTCAGCTTGTTTGGGTTCCTTAACTGGGCATTCCTTAGCATGTGCAGTTTTTTGTAAGTGCAGCTTTTACTGTGATTTGTGAGACTAAGCTGGGTATCTCACAGAGAGGCTTTCTGAAAAAGAACAAACACTGTAAAGCCTAACATTTTGAGAACCTCTCAAAACTTTTGGGGGGTTTCTGGAACTAAATTGAGGGTCTGAACCTTTCCTTCCTGTCTTTTTAACTCAGTAGGCACATTTACACATGCATATTAATACGCAACAATAAACTCCAGCGCATATCACACCGGAGTTTATTGCTCCTGGGCATCGCGTTTACACGTGCACCTGGGATTGCAGCATGTTGAGCCGGGTTGGAGCAGCCCCAGCTGGCAGGGGGCCCCAGGGGTCACTCTGCCAGCCCGGGGCTGCTCTGACCCAACTCAATGTGCTGCAGAGGGCCTGGCTGGGGCATGAGGGTGATTCAGTACAGACCTAGCCGGCAAGCAACCCCCCACATTGAATTACCCTTATGCTCCAGCCAGCTGGATCAGTGTCTACAAATGCGTTGCTGTGCACGAAAAAGCTCTGAAAGGAAATCAAGAAAAGGAAAGAAACAAAAAAGAAAAACAAACGCAAGTAGGCACCTAATATATATATATGGACTCCGATTTTTCATTCAATCTTTTTTCTCTCTACTTGCTCCTTCCCACTTTTCTTTTCTGGTCTCAGTATTTGTTTTACCTGCTATCTGCTCCATTTTTTGCCCAACTTGTCCAGTACACATTTTGCCTCTTGGCCTTCTCCTTTCTCCTTTTTTGCCATTCTGCATCTAATAATGTGTGAGTGACTTAGTGGCCCCTATTCTCATTTTCATTTTTCAAGGAAGGGATTCCAGATTTAAGACCTGCCTGTGGGTATAATAATGAACTCTTGAATCGTATGCAACTGGGTTTGAAGATTTCCCAGACTTTAGGGAATAAAGCTGCATCATACAAGATTTATTTTTCTTGTTGAATATGGAATAATATTGCCCCAAATTTGTTTTTCCTTTCCACAAGCTTTATTAAAGGACTTAAACCCAAAGCTATTACTGTGGCTTCAGACTTTCAGCATGAATGGAAAAGCTGCAGACTTTTACGTTGCATAATGTATAGTGTAACTATGTTCAAAGAAAATATGTTCCAAGCCTGAAATGAAGCAAGTCTGCAATGATCAAGTCTTACTTTGATTTTTTCTGCCTACAATCAACTCCCAATATAAAGAAATATATTCTATCTGATATTGAAGAACGACTATCTCAGATATGTAGTTTTTTCCCTGTTGAATTAATTTTACCTAAATCCCTAGGTTTACTGTTTTTCTGATGTTGAACTGAAGGAATATGGATTATATGGCTTGAGTACGAAATGTTTCCATCATTAAGCTGTCTTCTTCTTTCTTTTTGTAAAGTCTGGGATAGGAATACATTGATAATTGATAAAACATCTTCCTTTAATGGGCTGTTCTTGGATTCTCTAAGCAGTCTAGCTTATTCATCATTCAACGGTTTGTTATATCAGATTTGTTCCTCTCTAGCCTTTGTTCCATTACTTTCAATGGAATAATCCCCAATTTCAATTTTGTAAGAATCAAAACTCTATGCATTTCACCTTATTCTGGCTTGGCTTCTCCTTAGCTATTTCATGTGCTATTTATTCTCACAACTCCACCATCTTATCTCCTTCATTCACTATATGAGAGGGGACATGTTCATATGGGCATAATTACTATTGGCTTTGAATACTAATAATTACATCGGGATCCAGATCAGTCAGAAAAGCTGTTGCTCCACATGTAGAGGGTTTTTATTGTTGTGCTTCACCACTACATGGTCAGGGTACAAGTAAAAGCCTGGGTACCTTTCCCTTCAGCAAGCAGTTACCACAAGATAAACTGTAGGCACGCAGGACCAGATTTTAGGGGTGTGCGAAACAGGCCCTATTCGATTCAGATTCAGCCCGAATCAGGGACAGTGATTCGATCCGTTGATTCAGATTACTGTCCCCAATTCAATTCGGCTGAATCCGAATCTAACAATTCAATGCTGATTCGGTGAATCAGCGATGTGGACGTAGGCACAGCTTTAAAAGGTTTTTTTCTACATACTTTGAGGTAGCAGCACGGCTCATGATTGCTGCAGTGCTGGAGCATCCCACAGCAGTGCAAGGGGGTCTCCAGCATGCTCAGCAGTGAACCCAGAATTCGGCCAGAAGTACTTCTGGTCCACTTCCGGGTCTGCTGCCGAGTGCGCTGGGGAGCCCCCTGTGCTTCTGTGGGATGCTGCATCTGCCCCAGCACTGCAGCATTCAGAGCACCTGCTACCTACAGGTATGTAGAAAAAACATTTCAACCTGTATCTATGTCCGAATATGTCTGAATCAAATTCGAAGAGATTAAATGGTCCTCTGATTTGATTCGGTGAATCGGCTACCGAATCAGGCCAAATCTCTGCCGAAATGAATCAGGAACCAAAGCTTCGCACAGCCCTACCAGATTCTGTTAAGCTCATAAGTAGGATTAGGTGCCCTAAAAGTGATCCTATTCCTGCCTGCTTAAATTCCTGAAAAAAGCAAATACAAAAGGTGGGTTGGTCCTCCTTACTCTCTTTTTTTGTGACTCAGTCTTAAGGGGGAAGGTGCCAGTGTGTTACAAAAGTAGATGCAGTAATTGACTTTCAGGGATTTGACTTCAGAGTGGAATAGAATCATAGTGCCTACGGTTTACTTCCCAGTATCTGCACTGGTGTATATTACACTGTTACAGTTTTAGCCCCAGGTTTTCCCAGGATAACTGTATGCCAGATACAAGTAAGTTATACCAGTGTAAGGCTGAATGTTATGCATCTGCTTCTTTTCACACTCATAAAAGGATGATTTTACCAATCTCCACCACTTTCTCAGCTGAGTATTACATGAATGCACCCACTGTTGCAGTTCAGTAGTTAAATTCCTTGTCTACCTTATGGGAGACATGGGTTCAATTTCTGGATGTGTATATAACTACAGCCATTGAGGCATCAAGTGTCTGGACTCAGCCTGGCCTTTAGGTTCTGTTTCAATTGTCTAAAGCGGGATGGAAAGTCTAGGCAGCCTCCATTCCTCCATACTCCTACCTAGGCATATGTGTTGAAGGTCCTGGTGACCTCTCATGTATACATCACAATCCAGAAGGACTGACAGTTGCCTACTACTAATTACATGAATGTAATTACATGAGTATAATACCAGCTATGAACTGACAGCCCAGAGGAGTTTTCCATCTATTGACTCCTCTGTAATATGAACTTTCATTTCTCCACAGGAGAACTTTTACAATATTTTCTCCAATGCCTAATGAAGAGTTTTGTGTCTGAAAGCTTGCAATTAAATAATTTTTTTTGCAAAAATCTTGTTAGTCTAATAAAAGATACCATCTCTACAAGTCCTAATTGCCATGAACATAAGAGTGAACTTAATGCCCAAAACTCTACTGCAGTGATAAGCACTGGGAGTAGGATGTCACTCATGTCAGGTTCTCCTGGGCCAATATTTGTGTCCACCAGGGTCTGATTCTTATTTATATTATTGACACTTACAAAGAAGCAATGTAAAGGTCCCTTTATCATGACTAGGACTAATTACACCCACTAATTACACCCTCTTTTTTCCTTGTACAGGCACTGTGAAAGGCTCTGAGAGAGGAAGTGGTGAATGGCAATTGGCAAAGCAGGGCCTCCAAACAGCTACCTGTGGCAACAAATTTGGACCTGTCTATCCTAGGACTTTCAGCAGTGCTATCATTGCTTAAAGCTTCTGTACTATGCTCTAATCTTCCTGTGAGTTCATGACCCTCTTCTCATATATAGAGGGTCATGAATTTACAGTTCTTTGCATTATTATCAAGCTGTTTTTGAGGAGCAATCCTCCCTTCTGATAGCCCACCACAAAGCCCAGGTTTTGACCTTGCAGTTTTTGATTAACTTTGTTCACCCACTAGTCTCCTATCCAGTCACTCCCTCCCAAGCAAACTCCTAGAACATCAAGAGGACAAAAGATACAGACTGTAAGAGTTTTCTCATGCCTTCATTCCATATATGAAGCTCCCATTTATGGTCTTGAGTTTGAAAACTCTCTGAAAAAAATGTACTTAAATTTTGCACGACAGATTTGGATCTATAATGTGCGTGTGCTTGCTAGTATTAACCGAGGGCCCATTTTTTGTTGGATGAGACACAGTCTGCTTGGATGATATTTTGGAAAACATAGAATTTGCTGTCAGCCAAACTCTCATTGTTTTTCCTCGCCCACACGCTACTGGAAGCTAGCAAATGAGACAAATGCCTGCTGCTGTTGTAATGCCGCCCGACTGGCACCACAGCATTTATAGCTTGCCATCAACTGTGAAGAACTCACAGGTAGGAACAAGTCAGCATAATTCATGTTCCTGTCATGAAAACAAATTGAGCCAAGCAGTTTTGATACTTTCAGCAAAATGTCCTCAAGGCTATCAATTTATTTATTTGTTCAATTAAAAAAATACACTCCTGTCTGGCATGAGGAGTGAAAGCTCTGTCTTAAGTCAATCCTAAGAAGTCATGCCAAGCTGTGCTGTTTGTTTCAGTTCATAATATTTTTTTATGGCACATAACTACACCAGCAAATGACTCCAAATTGACTAGTTCCTTCTAAGAAACCGTTTTTTAAAAATACATATTTCTCTTCTCCTTTTTAGTCCTGTGGGTGTTGAGTTACCTTGTGGCATTTTGGGGGTTTTACATATGTTAAAAATGTTTGTTCTTTCTTCCTTTTGTGGGCCAGATTAACCAAGACACTCCAGCTGAGGGAAAGCAGCCTAAAACCTGTTCTAGCCTGGGTTTCAAACAGCTGTATATTGACAGAACAGGGCAAAACTGGCAGAATATACTGTGAATTAGGTCCTTGAAGATGCCATTTTGGGAAAGTATCTATTCAGCAAACCACTTAAGAGTTACACATACATGCTGAGGGTTAAGCATGTGTATAAGTTTCATTGAACTTCCTTGCATGTTTTAACTAACATTTTTTTATGTACTGACCTAAATAGAGAGATTTAGGCACATAGTTAAGTGCTTTTTTGAATTAGGATGTAAGTTTGTCAAGGTCACATTGCACTTAATGCTGTTGAAATAGTAGTGTTGAAATGTGAGGCTTTTGCCTCACTAATGTAGCAATAATTCTCTGCAATTGTTTTCTTCCTTTTCTTTTCTCCCAACCTCATAACGATTTTGAAGAATACAAACTTTCCACCACAGATTTATCAGATGTGGCTCACTTGGGTTTATCTTTTTCTTTCTTCATGAATCTTCTGTTAAGTTTGCTTCTGGTTACAATACTTCAGGAAACTGGACAACAGGAAACAATTTTGCAAGGTTTCTCCCAGGAGCTCAAAGATTGGAACTCAGCTTTTTAATGGCCTTAAAAAGAGAATTTCTACATATCAATCATTTTGACATTTGTTTCTAGCAAAGAGTTTTAAACGTCCATAAGGTTTCAATTTGTCTTTAAATAGTAAAAAATATCTTCAAGAATCACACTGCTAGGTAATTTGGAAATAGTGATGTTAGTTTTCCAGGAGAACATTTTAGCAAACCTGGCCAACTAAAAATATGGAGAAAGAGAAATGGTTTTTAACTTTTTGTTTCCTTCTCAATATGTTTTCCACTGCCAGAAAAACATAAACCCCAAATTAAGGTCACTGATGAATGGGGAATGAGGCAATTTAAAAGCATATTTTGGATGGATCTCTTTACAAACTTTTGTTCCTGTATGCAGAAACCTTGGCAGATACTGCATGCATCTACACAAGATGCTTAATGCACAGTAGCCTAATAACACTGTGCAGTAGCATGCTGGGCAAAAACTGTGCTAATACATTAGTTTTAGGCTACTGTGGAGTAAACGTCACAAAAAAACATGTGCCACTGCTACTGCTCAGTAACTGTAGTTACAGCATATTTTGGGTATGTGTAGACAAAACAGGGTTCCTAAATACAAGAAGTGGGTTTTTAAAAACACTGCTTCAATTTAGGGCCAATTAAAGCCCTGTGTCATGCATGCACCCAACTTACCTGCCTCTCCGGCGGCAGGGAGGGGAGGGCGATCTGCCAGTGGGTGGAGCAGTTCCTGGCTTGTGGGGGTGGTTGGTGCTTCTCTCCGCGGCATCAGCAGCCACCCCCAGGTGGCACCCACTCACAGGTACCCAGCTTGGGCGGTCCTGGGGGGCACCGCAGCCACGGAGGGAAGCACTGGGCCCCCGCGCAGCTCAGGCAGGCAGGCTCCGGGGTGGGGGTGGCGGAGATCAGGTTTGCTGCTTTTTTTTTTTCCCCTCTCTTGGGCAGAGCCTGCCTTCCGAGGCTGCTCTCAGGCTGCCTGAAGGACTTCCTGCAAAGCCCCTGAGCTGCATGGAGCCTGGTGCTTCACTCCACGGCTGGTAAGGCAGCAAACTAAAACTCCTTGGAGGAGTTTTAGTTTGCTGCGCCCCAAGTCATTTAAGGCACATTACACTGCCACATTTGCTATAGTGGCTGTAATTAATGCATAATACACCACCAAGGCGTGCAAACACTGACACCATTACAGTGGTGCAAAAGCATTTAGCCCGCTTTAAGGTGTCATGCTCACATACCCCTCATTTTGTCTACACACGGCCTTAGTTAGTACTTCATTAAGCAAGTACTAAACTAAATACGCAGTAACTACTACTGCACATTAATGAATGTGTAGACATGCCCATTGTGACCTATGCCCTCAGCTAGTATAAATAAGCAGAATTTCAGTGAAATCAATGGAGCTATGCCTTTTCACCCCAGTTGAAGATCTAGCCTTGTATAGCAAAAAGGTGAAATTCAAGTTAGAGTTGGAATTTGAAGTGCAAAACAAAAAATAGATGGGGGGGGAGAGTCTTAGAGAAGGAGCTGGGAAATACTGAAAAGGACCATCTTTTCAGAAGCAACAGAAGACTTGCAGTGCATTGGAGCCCCTCATCCCCTTTCTACTCCATGCTTCCATCCATGTAGAGTAGAAGGAGTGTTACATCTACATTTCCTTGGAATCCTCCTTGTGCCCCTTGTTGGCATTCGCAGGGTTAGGGTGCTGCAGTGGATCATGCTCCCTGCAGTGCTGTCATGTAGCTACACCCAGATATCTCCAGCTGGGAACAAGGACTGGGACAGTGGGAGGAAGGCACTCCCCCACCCCACACCTGTTTCTGAGGTACCAGACAGGGAGTGGGAAACTATTCTTACACCATACTGTTGCTGTCCCCAGCTGAGTGCAGCCCCTGTGCAGCCAAGCTGGGAAAGACAGAAGTGGCTCTGGAGTTTCCTCCACCTTCGGGACAGTGGGGAAAGCAGCAGCAGCAGACAGGGGATAAGGGAAAGTGGGGGTGGGGGGAGATGTGGGATGTGCCTCTGATCACAAAGCGGAAGGGAGAGAGGATTTTCAGCCACTTTACAGACTTCAGAAAGTTCCTAGAGTCTCCCATGGTGCACTCCAGTGCAAAAGAGGGGTGCAGCTGCATCACTGAACCCCTCTGGACCTCCCTCCTCCCCCCTATACTGACTTATGGCAGTACCATTCACATCATATTTGATTCAACAACCTTCTCAAATCAACAGGATGGTAAAGACATTCTTACATGTCTTATGTAGACAGTTATAGGAAGCTGAGGAAGCAAATACTAACATAATCAAATAAAAAATTGTTACATTTAGGGACAGAAAGAGGCCACCTGGCCCATTCATAGTATTCCTATCCCAACTTTCTATATGGCAATATAGTTTTCTTCCTGTAAGCTCTTTGGCATCCTTTTTTTTCCACTGTAGACAGATCTTAGTCTGTGAAGTTAATTTGGCACCCACCCCAGACCAGGAATACATTTGCTACTGCTCCTGTTCTTTGCACCTGTGTTCTGGGTGCTTTGTCATGTTCTGACACTACAAAGGACAACTACCCCAAATTTTCCAGAATATTTGATACTGGTCTGCTGAATGTGGCACAAAGTGTGGCACAGGCATTGGTCAGCTGAGATTGTGGAGCAGAGAAACTTCTGCATGGCCACCCCTCAAATCATGATTTATAGAACCAATCAAAAGACATGGCCAAAATCTTGTCAAAAAACATGATTGTATTTGGGGTGTGAATGGGGCTGGACTGTTTGGGAGCTAGTAACTCACTGAACATAGGCTTGAAAACAAATCTATGTATGTCATATAGAAGCCTCAAGAGGATCTAGGATCTGGCCATCAGCTTTAAGGGTTGAGTGAGCAGTTAAATGTTTGTCTGCTAACATCATCTTTAAAAAAGAGTGTCTTGGTTCTAAAAAGTTAAAAAATAGTGACCTTGAGTTGCTACTGCTTTGTGGTTTCTAAATCTACTTACCTGCCAAAGTAATTTTCTCCAACTTGTGAATCAAAATTACTTTCAGATTAAGAAAGTATGTTCAATGAAAATTCAAGACAGCAGCAGGCATTGTACTTGTAGTTAATTAAGAGAAACTGGACTGAGCCCAGATGTGGATTATGCAAAGTGATTGTTCTTGTTCTATAATGGTTGATGATAATTGCAAAAAAAACATTTCCTTGCATTTGTTCATTTTTCCCACTGTACCAAAATAAAATAGTTCCTGAGGTGAAGAAAACTGGCTGCCATGGAGCAAAACTGTCAATGGTAATTACTCCTATCATCTCGAATTGATGTGCATGATAGTTAATGGGTTGCATCAGGGCCCTGCTCCGTGTCAAAACTTGCTGTTGCACAGCAATGCAAAATAGGTGTAATCACTGGTTTTCAACTCTAGAATGAATATTTAAATCAACCCCTCCCATAATTATAATGTGAATAATCCATACAATCATGATCTTTCCTCTTGTTGAGGGGGAAACAGAGAGCTGGGGAATAACTGTGAATGTTTAATGGAAATATACGCTTATGTTCATTGGTTGGCCCCATTGAAATTAAGGGTGTAAAGTGCTACTCCGCCTGAGAAACAAAGGCAAAATCAAGCTTGTGACTAGCAGTACAGTGCCAGCATTATGTTAGAAGCTTTAATATTGCATTGTCTACAACAGACTATCTGTTTTACAAGTGAAAATATATTTGCTAATCCTGTTTTTAAATAAAATAAATTGACAAATTGAGCTTGTTTGATATTGTATCAAATTACTGATGGAATACTGTTGAGAAGCTGCCAGTGACTTTTTCAAAAACAAAATAGTACACAGAAAGATAGTTATGCTGATTTTGCAGTGGGAAACATGCCCACATGCTTCACTTTACAAAGCTGAGAAGTGGTTTGGCAGAGCAGTGGGTTCATCTCTCTCTTTATTTTTTTGTAGAACAAGTAATCTTATTGTTAGACATGAGCAATTCACTATTATTGCAGACTTAGACATAAGCGAGGAACCTTTGAAACATAAATGTTGGCATTTTACACTGTAATCAATATATATATGTATAATTTCCTGAAAACAATGTACTCTGCAAGTTTTTTATTTATATTAAGATGTTAAATTGACCTTCTCTATTGTATTCTCTATCATGTTGACAAATATGGCAGGATAAATGTAGACAATTTGAGGAATTAAGCAGAACAGATGGGATGCTCCATTTCTTCTCTCCTGTAGTGAGTTAAATTAGATATTTCTTTCTTTTCTGTTATTTCTCTATTATTGTTCTTAAAGATGTTTAAATTGATTAGGTTCATGCGAATGGAAAGGTTGTTTCACACTGTTCTACTATATTCTCTAAGGTGTAGTCCAGCAAAGTCCTTTTAAGCATTTGCCTAACAATAACTATGTCCCATTGAAGCCATTCAAGGATGTGCTCAGGTATCTTGTTAATTTGGTGTCATTGTAAGACGCTTAATGCACAACAAAAGCATGCTCTAAGATGCTTTTGCAGGGCAAAAACTAGTTGTAGTAGTATTGTAGAGTCTACAACCTAATCATAGACCAGAACTCCACTGTAGAAGCAGAAGACAAAAATACAGTTCCTGCCCCAAGGAAATTACAATCTAATATAAAGTAAGAGGCAACAGATGGATACAGACAGGGGAGCAGATTGAAATAACAAGATAATAGTGGCCAGCATGAAAAAGTAACAGTCTCTGCACATCATAAGCTTAATTTGCAAAGATTTCTAAGGTATTGTGGAAGAAGAAGAATGGCATAGTTCTGCAGATGTTTATGAGGAGCTCTTCTAAAGCATAAATGGCAAAATGAGAGAAAGTACAAAAGTACTTATTTGAAATTTTGTAGGG
>NW_005841902.1:3379265-3394259 GCF_000455745.1 Alligator sinensis
GGACTTTGCAACCACATTGGACAAAATACATGAGTGTGAATTAGGGTTGCACCTTACAGACCCAGGATGATTGTCTTGACCATGGGCAGACCTAGAATGTTGAAAAGGATGTGCACATAATGAGGTGTGTCATCACATATAAAACAATGCATATTTTTCTCCAGTTAAAAATAAATTAGAAGCTTCACTAATATGCCAGGGCATTAGGTTATATTATACAGTTCAGCAAAAACTGCATCCGGGTGCAGGGCTGTGAAAGCTTCATTACCAGGAGCAGCTAACAGACAGAAGACTTCCAGAATAAAGAATAGTTAGCTTGGTGGAGCATGAAGACCATTAAAAAGAAGAGAAGGTTGGTTGTTAGCCATAGAATGAAAAGTTTAGAAGGGATCTGACAGATTATAATGAGCCATGAAGTCAATTGACTCCCTCAGCACTGCCTGACTAGAAAAGCTGCTGCCACTGCAACTTGATTTTATACTTTGGGTGGAGCAGAAATCAAATGAGGGTGCAAGTGTACCAGTGCACACCCTTACCCCCTCAGTCCATCCCTGGCCTTGACCATTTCCTTTTGTTTCTACCTTTTTTGATTCTACAGGAGCAGTAACATGAGGTATTAATTATGAAAATAACACATAGTAGCCATTTGCTAGCATTTGAGACTAGATCCTGTTGGATTAAAAACTTTCATAAAGAAAGGAGATTCTGTCAAGCAGTTCAGAGCCTAAAATTAAGCTTGGGGGTGAAAATAGTAAGAGGTGAAAAAAAATTAGACCTCGTCCTATAAACAATGCTCTTATTAAACATGGCTCTTATTAAGACTGTTGATCAAACTCAGCCAGGATTGGAGACCTAGGGCCTTCGTGCATTAATTTTCCAATGCAGGCACAAAAGATGAAACAGCAATGCTGCATATCCAATCACTGTACCTGTAAAATATGCATGTATAAGAAAACAGGGGAACTGTGCATATATATATATATAATGTAGCTGTTCAATTTACACACATGTACTCTAGTTTGAAAATTTAGCCCCAAATGTATAAAAATATTTGCATGATTTTTTTAACTTCAACAAATGCAACTTTTTTCTCATTTAAATATTCTCAAAACATTCCAATGTTATGCCTGCATTTAAGAATCAAAAAAATAAAGCTGGCTACAAAGAGAATACTCCACACTCGTAACTGTATAAATAAATACTTTATAAATTAACTATCATCATTTCTTGTGGCGAGTAAAATACTAAAAGGAACTAAACTGCTAATCTAAAGGGAACTAATAAATAATTAAAAGTAATCAAAACCTTTTGATCTAAATAGTCTGCAGTATCATTAGCTATACAGAAAGGGAATTTTTTAGAAACAAACAGGGACAGATTCTGCTCTGCAGCACCCACATAACAACAGGATTTAGCCCATAATTTTTACCTTGACAAGATACCTATAATTGTAGGTCGTAAAATTTAGATTCTGATATTTTAAAAAATGGTCTCTTTCCTATATACATGTCCCTCAAAAACAATTTTTTAGGTTTTAATGATGTTTTCCAATGTGTTCTCTGTGTTATGCTGTAACCCACTGAAGCATAATTAGATTTTTCAAACCTTTTTAAATGTATATTAACATCCTAAGGACTATTTGGCTATGCACACATTTCTCCATGGCCTTTCATTTCCTTAATCAGACAAAAACTTCTTAGTAAAATAAAGTTGTATTTATTACTTTGGGGCTCAAGTGGCATTAACTTAAATCCTATGTCAACAAAGTCAGTAAAATCCATCACAATGGTGTATGCAGTCTTTAAATATATCAGGACTCTCCCCCTTGCCTTCTAATCTTCTAACAAGGGAAGATCTACCACGTGATCCCTGAGCACACCAAAAGGTTTCTTTTGAGTTTTACAATAAGTTCCTGGATATGATGTGAGTAGAGTCATTGCCAAGTTTAATTTTGAAGTTTCTGTTTTGTTTCACAACTATGTTATACTCCAACATTTTAATAAGAACCTTCTTAATATTATTTTACTTCATTTGGGATATAGTACCTGTGACTTGCCTTGAGTAAAATAGGTTTTCACTCTATCTCAAGAAAACACATAAATTTCAGAGTCTTTCATTCCACACAACAGGTGCATCCAACTATTCTTCCATACTCAGACTATAGGCCACAATGTACTAGGCCAGTGGTTTTCAACATTTTTTGTACTGGGACCCATTTGCAAAGATTGATGGCTTGTCCCAACCCATACCGCCCTGGCCCTGCCCACCCTGCTCTTCCAGGGCCAGTGATTCTCTGTGCCTGGCTACAGGGCCGCCTGCCACCTCCCCACACACCCATCCCCTCCACAAAAACACACATGCATGCACACACCAACCCCCCACTCCAAACTCCCACAATCCTGCCTGGCTGTGTGCTGGCCATGCCCCCAGCAGCCAGCCTGCAAGGAACACTGCCAGCCTGCAAGGAGAAACCATCACTTTCATACAGTTTTCTGGCATTTGCTTGCAAACCTTTGAAATAATCTTGCAACCCACTTTTGGGTCACAACCAACAGGTTGAGAAATGCTGCACTAGGCTTCTATGACAATTGTTCCTCACAGAACCAGTGATGTGGGGCAGACCAATATCCCTATATGATTGTTTCCAGGTCTGATAGCAATTTCTTGGCTTTTAGGATGGCTGGTTGGATGGGAGCTAGACCCCTTGCTCTAGTGGGATCAGTTGGAGAACTGAGTCCCCTTTGGTGCCAAGGTGGGTTCTCTTCATCTTCTGGCTGCTGGTTCTCTTCCTCCCACAGTTGGCTCAATGAATACCAGGCTGTGCTCAGGCAAGTATGTATGGGACAAAAAGAAGCAAGCTGATCCAGCTGCAGGGCTCCCAGACACCACAGCAGCACCTTGGTTCATGTCTTCCCCTCGTCCTTTTAGTGCACTCCTGGGAATACCTGCTGCACTCCAAGAGGTGCTGGTAGGATATATCTATTGCGGCAATTTCCATGACTGCAACAAAACCAGACAGGCAGAACCTATGGTTCTACAAATATCTGAAAACAGCAACTAACTCAGTCTCAGCCTCAGCATAAGCTGGGAACATTAATACATGATACAGGCCTTAGTGTGTAGATGGAGAGCACCATCAAGACAATTGCATCTACCTTAAACATAGCAGATAACTATGCACTGTGATTACATTGCCGCCCACCATCCAGTCTAAGGTTTGGAGAAGGGTCTGTGAGGTGATTTTTGGGGTATACCCCAAATGTGTTTTAAATAAAAGTGTGTATATGGAACTCATTTGAACCTGCTTATTTTTATCTTTGGACCCAGCAAATTTTCATGGTTCATGCTTGAACCCATGAATCAGCTCAGATTGGCTTGAAATTGGGCTCAGTTACACTTAAAACATTTTACAAACCTTAACAAATCTGATCTGGGTTTTAAGATTTTTATGAAACTTGAAATCATATGCATTCCATATGGATGGGGTTTTTATTGCAAGCATTTTATATGGCTCTATGGGATTTACTTTTTCTTGTGGGTTTTTAGCATTTCCTATCCCTGCCAGATCCATAAAGAGCAAATACTGGAAAAGATGGAAACTACAGTTATGTGGGAAAGAGGGCCTTAACTTGTTGAGCCTTGAACAAAATTTGGGGTCACTTGGGGTTTGAAATGGAGTTCTTGAGTCAATTCCTATTTTATTGTAGCCAGTTAGCCTTAATGAGGTGTATTAATGAGAAATCACTTCCCTTCTAATGTAAAATCATGGAGCTTGCTAGTCATGGAAATTAATAACATTTTGGAAGGACTTTAGATGGGTGTTGGCTTTTGCAGAAGCATAAGAGCAAATATTTACAGTACATTAGGCTTTACTTAATTTCTAAAATTATATTCTCTCCCTTTGGAGTAATCTGTTTTCCAAAAGACAGATCTCTAATCCCAGTCCCACTTTCTGTAGCTCCCTGCTAGTTCTCCCCACTTTTCTGTATTCAGAATTCTTTCTCTAGTTTTCTTTAGTCTAATGGTTTAGAAATCCTTAATTTTACACCAGCTCTTACACTGATTTAATCTGTGGCATTCAGCAATTTATTTAAACTCTCTGTGCCTCAGTTTCCAGTCAGTAAAATGAGGTTAGCAATGCTGCCTCAAAGGGGTGTTAATTAACTCATGTCTATAATGGGATTTTAAAATATAAAGTATTAAATAAATGTTATTTAGCAGTATTATAATTGCTCATTGGAGTTTTCAAAACCCCAGAATAAGCATTACTTTGCAGATGACTTAACCTGCTACCAAAAAGTGCCATTTTTGGTCTCACAAGCTAACTTTGTGGAAAGTCAAATTAAATGAAAGCAACACTATGATGTAAAGAGGGGGAAATTATTACATATGCTGTTTTTTCCCTGATATAAATCTGCAGTGCACCATTTGCCGTTAGGCTCTTCAGTAAAACTACACTAACCTGGCTTTGGATTTACAATAGCGAAAACCATCTGTGTATATTTAAAATCTTTGTTGGCAGATTTCCATGTGTGGTTCATGCATTCCTTTGCCCATGCAATTTGAAGCTGTCAAAAACTAATTAAATAATTACGTGGTTGTTACTGCAGCTGTGTGTATTCTTCATTACGTTATAGGACTGCGGTTTGAGGCACTCTCCTGTTCTAGGTTTCAAAATATTAGTAATGGAATGTGTGTTGTCGGTGCATGTTCAACTGTTGCCAGAAAAAGCAAAAAGGAAAGGGAACCTTCCTTAATGTCAGAGTCTGTCTCTGCACTCTGTATTATACAAAACCTGCATACATCATAGATGTGCAGACGCTAACATACTACTTGCTACCTTCTGCTGTTGGAAATTAAATATTGAGTCTGAGTATAAGGAGTCTGATTGTAGGATACAGAAAGTCCACCAGATATGATGTTTTGCAATGGGAACAGACTCTCAAAAATCTAAATTCAAGCTTGCAGTACTTCTGATTTTGTAAAGATGCCTGGTTGAATCTCTTTGCTGAAACAAACAGTATTAACCACAGGTAGGGGGACACTGAATAGATAATGCGGTCTTCTGGCTAAGACACTGAACAAAGAGTCAAGAGATTTGGTTTTTGTTCCCCCAACAGCAGCACTGTTCATTCATTTGTAACCTTGGGCAAATTACTTCACTTCCCTGTGCCCCAGTTTCCCAATCAGTAGTGTGTGAATAAGAGTATTTCCCCATCATACGGGGGTGTAATAGAATAGTTTCAGTAATGTTTGTAAAACATATAGGTCCTCAGACTGAAGATGCTATACAAATGCAATTCGGTGATATTTGATCCCACATTTGACCACTTATGCCAGCTCATATCAACATCAACATTTGTTTGTTTTGTTGGAGAAATTATTCGCTTAAGCTCCCAACCTGGTAAGGGAACACCTGCGAATACTCCTGACCCCAACGGGGCTCGTTTCCCAGCTGAGACTCAAATAAGCAGGAGACGAGGGTGTGGTCTTTCCAGTTTATTCAGCCAAAGGTCCCCCAACCTTAGAAAGGCAGAGGGGCCCCGGTTGCACTCTCACACACGTATTTATATTCTCTGGTTACATGAGATTTTCGCATGCGCAAAGCTTTAGCAGAAAATTACTAGTATTGCATGACTCTTCTTCAACCTACGGGGGTAAACTCCAATCACAATACAATTTTAAACAATTTACCAAATAAGGCACAGGTCTGCCATTAAGCTTGTCTATTATGCTTAGTTACTATGGGGGAAGTTGTGGGCACCTGAAGGTGCAGGCTGTGCTTCCTGTGTTGCTAGAGAAGGAAACCCCCTTCTCTGCGCACCATTTCTAAAAGTTTCCAGCAGAAAAAAACAGAATATCACAGTATCTCCTATTCCTCCCCAGCAGGAGTTCACAATGCTATTGTAAATATGAAACTGTAGGCATTTCTTCACTATATCTGGGTCCAACATATCCCAGAGCTGAAGAAAAGGAACAGATTCAGTCTTGCTGGCACAGGCCCAAATCACCCAGACTGTTGATCCACAGGATGAGATTTGCCCAAGGTAGGATGAGTGGCAGAGCCCTGAGGGGAAAAGGTACCCTTGATCTATGCTCCCTTCTCAATAGCAGACATATTCACTGAAGCTGCTTAATGAGGCTGCTGAATCCTAGGAATCAGCATATCTCTTTAGTCACTGGTCTTACTCTTCAAAGCAAAATGGCCTGGAAGATGATTTTGAAAACACTTTTCATTTAAATGAAGGTAAAGTTTTGATTCTACCTGAAGTTAGCCTTTTGACAGGCAAAACTGCCAACAAATTAATAATAATGCCTTGCATTCAAAAGCTCGTCTAACTTTATCCCAACCATGTGGTTGATCCAATAAAATATATCATCCCAAAAACCCCTTGCCTCTCAAATAAATGAAGAAGTTACTACAGCAGCAAAACTGAATACTATAAAATAGCTCCTAATTTAAAACATTTATTGGGCATTTCAATTTTAAAAGTTTTTTTCTGCTAATGTAGACTCATCTCATTTGCAATTGCCTATTGCTAGTTGATTCAAATGACAATAAATGAAAAATATCAGCGTTGAATGAGATATGTAATTTGAGATTTCTAAGGTAGGCTCCCAAATGTTAATATAGTTATTAATACAGCTTTTTTCCCCTGACACTTCTATGTGATTTATGACTATTAGCCTATAGACTGTTTAGCCACTTGTCACTGAACGGGACACACCTGATACAGTAGCCTAAATACACTTACTAATTACATTAGACTTTTAGTAAGGGCTTTGGGGTCTTTCCTTTATAAACCCACTTTATTTTCCTCATAAAATATGCATGTCAGCATTGTTTAATTCCCCAAAAACTAAACTTAGAACCTTTCCACCTTTCTATAAAGACACACTAAGCAAATATTTCTACAAAATGTAGGAGTTACTGAAAAGCAGTATTGTGTATCTTCTACTCCCCCTAGTGGCTTTGTAGCTGCAAGCTGACATAACTGACATATTGCACACAAACACACAGGGTACTTATTAGCCAATACATTTAGATTGACCTAATTAGGGGTAGATCGATCTAAATGCCTATCTGTGCAGGTGTACAGAGCAGTTAAATTGGGCAAAAAAGGTGAGCATCATCTAAGTCACCTGAGGAGGTGAATTAACTTAGATTGGATGAATGGATTCATCCAATCTACACCACATGAATGTAGACTGAGTGCAATAAATAGCTGTATGCACCCACGGAGAAACACGTCTTGCACATAGTGGGGGAGAAAAAAGTGAGAAAACCCCCTTGCTAATTTGCTTGTTCAAGTGCCTGTCTCAGTAATACAGTCACCAGGGAATTACACCTTAAGACCAGATGCTGATAAAGTACCCTTTTCATGATGAATAGTACTTTGTTCAACAAAAAGTCCCATATGTAATTGGGACTGACTGTAAACAAAAGTATGCCAATGTCAAAACATAGCCTTTAATATCATTGCCTCCAATGACTTCTCAGTGTCCTCTTGCTAACATGAGGCATGAGAGGCATGAGGAGATCTTTCCTTTAAAGGTGGTCCCAGATAGTGGAACAAAGTGAGGTTTGTTTTCTTGGGGGGATGTATTTCTGTTTTGTTTTCCTACACTAGACTCTAAGTTTATGACAGAAATGAGAAAAAAGGATTTACTCCATAGCTGAAATGTATTCTAGCTCAGGGTTGTGTATAACAACGTGCATGTCCACGCTTTTAGCATCCAAGTCACGTATGCATTTTCTTCTTAACTAAACATAATCATATACATCCATATCCCCATCCAAAACCACACCACAACATATTCACTTCCAACATAAACTTTTTTTACCACAAGCCACACATTGAATAACCCAATATCAAGAGCACAAACTTAATTCAAAAGTTTCATTTTAAGATTGCACATTTTTGATATTCCCAATTTCTTCATCTCTGAAATATCTTCACCTCCCTACATTTTTCATAGAAGCAGTTTTCCAAAATATATGTATGCCAATGAACAGATGAACTAACATGCCAACCCTGAGATTAGATTCACTATGCATTAGGATGATCAGTGTTTCAGATATAATTATTAAAATAAATTTTCATTTGTTGTTCTTCTGCTGAGTTGCTTCTTTTGGGAGAGATTCAGACACTTCTTCAAAAAAGAATCAAGTGCCTTCAGCATTTTGAAATAGATTAAATAACGGTGTCAAAATTTCTTTAAATGCCAGCACTGTGTATTTAATGGTCACTGAAGCTCAACCTAAATTTCCTAATGTCATCTGCTCATTTGAGCACATGTATACAAGAAAGGATAAATTGAGATTGTCTTTCTTGCTTTCTTTTTGTTGCAGTGACACAAGCTTTGGTAACCTGCCCCATTCTTTTATGCTATAGTCTCTTCTTCTTCATAAACCAATCATACTCCGCAGCCACATTAGGCTTTGTGGCGTCTTGCGCCCTTCTGGCCGCCCGTCCTATCGGGGTGTGGCCCCTCCCCTCAACTAGCCCACCACGACTTTAATGCCAAACTTACTATAAGAGGGGTCTTCAGTGGAGATCTTTCCTGGGTGGGCCTTCCCGATGGACGGCAGTACTTACGATTGTCGGACACGATGTTCCACAGGGCTCTGCCTCCCCTACACCCCGTCCACTCGCCAACCGGTTGATGATGTGTTAATGATGTTTTCTGGCCCCGTAGGACAGCCAAGGGCCTCTCTACTGGGTCCCAGTCACTCTTTCTCCCCTCTTGGGGTCGTTTTTACTTCAAAGAAAATATTCCTCTGAGTAGGAAGGGGCTGTAGGGCTGCCTCCCTTATCCCAGCCCTCTCTAGGGATCTCAGATGCCTCCTCTCTCCTACCGTAAGCAGGGAGCTCCCCTGCCTCCTCAGTGTCAGCTTCTTCCAGGGGCTGTGTGGGTGCTCCTGCTTTGCCTCCCGCAGGAGGCTTAAAGCTTTCCTTGGTGCTGCCTGCATGAGCCACGCAGGCTGGGTCGCCTCCTCCCAATGCCAGAGCCTGCCTGACGAGCGGCCAGCCTGCTCTCTCTCTCTCCGGCACCCTCCCTGCCCTGGATTCGGCGGGGTTTTTAAACTTTCCCACGGCGGCCGGTACAGCTGCTGGGATTGGCCCAGCTGTTTCCCGTGCCAGAAACAGCTAATTAAACAGCCAGTGTAGTGCCAGTTCGTGTGGCTGTGGCTACGGGCGCAGCTCCTGCTCCGGCTGCCCTGCAGAAGGTAAGCTAGCTCCACCAGGGACTTGCTTTCGGGGTCTGGGGCCCGCGGGGTCCACTTTCTCCCCCTCGAAAGCCTGTGGGGTTGCCTTGCCGCCACAGACCTCCCCCCTTAATTTGCCTCGTGGTGTCTGGTTTTCTCGGGTGCTGTCTTATACCACCTGATGCTCCTCCCCATGGATGTGACCCGCTCCTTCTTCTGGTTTGTCCGGGCCTTCCCATCTGGACAAAAAATCAGCCACGAAGTTATCTTTGCCCGGACGGTGTACCATAGTGAACTTGAATGGCTGCAATGCCAAGGCCTAGCGGGTGATCCGGGCGTTCATGCTTTGTTTCTGCGTCATCCACTGCAGTGAGGCGTGGTCCGTCACTACCACAAACTCCCTCACCATTAGGTAGTACTTAAAGTATTCTATTGCCCAGCATATTGCCAGACACTCCCTCTCAACTGTGGCATACCTGGTTTCCACACGGCTGAGTTTTTGGCTGGCAAATGTGATCGGGCGCTCTTCTTGCCCGCATTTCTGGAGTAATACTGCTCCCAGGGCCGTCCTGATGCATCTGTCTGTAAAACGAAAGGGGCATTAAAGTTAGGTGTGTGTACAATAACATTGTGGTGCATTGCCTCTTTCAAGTCTTGGAAACTCTTCCGCATCTCTGGTGTCCATTTCAACGGAGCTACGGACACCCCAGCCAATGCGTCCGTGAGTGGTGCGGAGAGAGTTGCAAAATAGAGTATGAACTGCCGATAATAGTTAACGAGCCCCAAGAAGGAACACAGTTGTTTGCAGGTTCACGGTTCCTGGAATTGCCTTATGGCTTCGATCTTGTCAGTAAGGGGCCAAATTGTCCCTCGGCCTACTCGAAATCCCAGGTATGCTACTCTTCCCGCTAGCTTACATTTCTTGGGGTTGGTGGTCAGCCCCGCCATTCGGAGTTCTCCCAGGATGGCTCTGAGGGCTTTAAAGTGTTGTTGCCAACTGGGGGAAAATATAATGATGTCATCGATGTACGCCGCCGCATATGCTGCATGTGGTGCCAATAAGTTGTCCATCAACCTTTGGAACATCGCGGCCGCACCATTGAGGCCGAAGGGCATCCGAGTGAACTTGAATGAGCCCCATGGGGTTCCAAAGGCTGTTTTGGCACAATCCGTGGAACTCATAGGGATCTGCCAATACCCTTTTGCAAGGTCAAGCGTAGATATGTACTGTGCTTCGCTAATTTTCTCAACGAGGTGAGTGACATGTGGCATCGGGAAGGCATCAAAGGTTGTCAGGGCATTAAGCTTCCTATAGTCTATACATATGTGCAGTGACCCATCCAGCTTGACCACGGGCACTATGGGACTCCGCCAAGGAGTACGGGATGGTCGTATAATCCCCTGTTCCTGCATCTTCGTGATCTTCTGCCTCATTTCCTGTTGCCAACATTCAGGTATCGGCCTCCACCTCTCCCTAACCAGGGCCCCCTGAGGTGTTCCGATCTCGTGTTCCACTCCGGTTACCCATCCCGGGGCCACTTGAAACACCGCCTGAAACTCTTCTATCAAGGCTAATAGTTCCTGTCATTGTTGGTTATTCCACTCCTTGCCTATTTGAACCAACCCCTCCCCTGGGGATCTCCCCAACCCAGGGCAGAGCGGTCCCAGGTCCTCCCTCGTGTCCTCTTCTTGCGCCATCCAGCACTGTGGAGTCTTCCACTCCTTAAGCAGGTTCACGTGGTAAATGTGGCACTCTTGGTGGTGACCTAGTTTGAGTAATTCGTAATCCACTGGCCCCACTTGCCTAACAACTGTAAACGGGCCCTGCCACATTGCCAGCTGTTTGCTTGAAGAGACTGGAAGCGATACCAAAACCCTGTCTCCCAGCTGGAAGGTGCGCGCTCTTGCTTTTTCATTATAGTGTGTCTCCTGCTGCTCTTGGGTGCTCCTCAGATTTCGACTGGAGATCCGTTGGGCCCTGGTGATTCTGTCTTGCAACTCTTTGTGTACCTTTCCGCCGATATTCCCAATCTCATCAGCCTCTCCCATTCTTCCCTGACGACCTGTAGCAGCCCCCGGGGATGGTGGCCGTACACCAACTGAAATGGAGAGTACTGTGTCGATTCTTGAGGTGCGTCCCTTGGGGCAAACAACAAGGGGGTCAAGATGGTATCCCACTTCCGGGGGTTTTCCTGAGAGCAATGTCTGAGCAGATGCTTGATGGTTCCATTTAATCTTTCCACTAGACCGTTGGTTTGGGGATAGACTGAGGTCTTTAACTGGGTGCTGCTGAGAGTTTACATAAGGCTTTCATCATCCCAGACATAAAGTTCATCCCCTGGTGCATGAGTATTTCTCGCGGTATGCCCACCCATGCAATCCATTTGATAGCAGAGTAACTCTTCTGCCACTCGAGTAGCTGTCATAGATCTCAGGAAAACTGCTTCCGGGAACCGGGTGGCATAATCTACCATCACCAAGATATACTGATATCCATTATGGGGCCTCAGGAGGGGTCCCACTATATCCAGTGCGACTTGTGCAAACGGTGTCTCTATTATTGGCATAGGATTCAGGGGTGCCCTTGGGGGTTGTCATAACCCAATGATTTTTAGTGCCTCGGCACATTGGAATTTTCCCGCCACATGGAGCTTTCTTTGCATGGTGGATTTCTCAGCTGCAGAGAGAAATCCCCGGTGCAAAGGGTTCCCACCACGCATATGCAAATTAGTGTCCCACTATTGGTCAATTCTAAATTATTCCTACGTGGCAGCTAGCAATTGGCTCGCTAGCCGTACAAAAGGTGAGAGCAGTTTCCGCCCAAGTTGGAGGACTCCACATCCATCTCATGGAGAACTCTGAGCGCGCTGTGGAGCCTAGCAAACTCCGTGTGTGTCTTAGAGGAGGACATAGGGGCCTGATCAGCTTCTAGCCACTCCCCGTCATAGCGTGAATTTGACGTATCCCCCATGTGAAGCGCTCGTGGAGTCGTATATTGACGACTCATCTCAGTTCGGTGCGGTTCGGAAGAGATCTCATTTGTGTTTGTTTGTGTGCAACTGCAACTCAAGCAAGTTTCCTCCCTGCACTGTGACCATCGGCAGTGTAAGTAAAGCTTTCTTTATAAAACCAATACGCTGTCTCGCCTCTCCATCCACCAGCCCGCCTGACGTTCGCTTAATTAACCAGCGTTTCCCTCGGTCGGCTCCACCCGGCCGAGACAGGGGTCTCCACTCTTGCGCCCTCTGACACTTCGGGCACATGGCCCCCCACCTTTCCACGTCCTCTTGGAGATGTGGCCAAAAGAATTCTTGGGTCAGCCTAGCCCGGGTCTTATTGCATCCCAAATGGCCCCCCATGGACGAGTCATGAGCCAATCTCCACATCGCGTGGCGGAGTGAGGACAGGACCACTAACTGCCTCCCTTTCGTGGTGCCCTCCTCACCCCGTTGGACCTGATATAACAACCCCCCTATTACCTCGAAGGTGGGATGACTCCATGACGATCCTTCCCCGGGGTCTGTGTTCCATAGCTCCTGGAGTTCCAGGTTTTCATTTTGGGCCCTACAGAATTGGGCCGCGGTCACCAGCTGCTCCAGGTTGATGTTGCCTGATGCTATTTCGTTCAGATGTGCCGAGCCCTTGCCGGCCCATCCCTCTCCCCTCCTGATCAGATTCCTTTCTTCTTCCATTGCTCTCACTCATCCGAGAACTGTGTAGAATGGCCCCCATTCTCGCCCCAGGACCATCTCACAAGCCAGGGTCGAGGCTAGTCTGACTCGCAGTTCCCCGCAAAACTCCATCACCCGGAATGGCACATAACAACTCTGGAACCGCATCTCTCCCCCTACTATACAGGTCATCGTCAGGGGTCCCGCATTTTTCCGTCCTGTCTGTGGGGCGAGGTCTGCACATAGTAGGGACTGGGAACACCCCATGTCCAACACTGCCTTGACTGCCTTGCCTCCAATCCAGGCGGTTACTACGGGTCAGTTCCATCCTCCTTCTTGGGTGACAAACCCAAAGCTGCAATCCATAGGCTCCCCCTTCTCTGTTTCTTTGCCTCTCTCACAGGATGGAGGATATCCTGCTGGTGCGCGGCTCAACTCGCTCGGGCCCATACCACATTCGCAGGAGATGTGTCCCGTTTGCCCACAGCAATAGCACACCACCCCTCTCGGTGCTCCTCGTCTCAGGCCCATCCGCCTCTCCCCTTCATTTGGCTGGCCCTCCTTTGAGCTTCGTGAGCCTCGCCCATATCTTCTCTCCTTTTCTGAATTAGTGAAGGCCTTGGCCAAGCAGAATGCCTCTTCACTGGATTGTGGCTGGTGCCTTCATACCTATCTCTGGGTGTCTTCCTCCAAATCCCATAGGAACTGTTCTAGTAGGATCTGGTCCATCACCCCCTCCCGGTCAAACTTGCCTGCTGATAACCATTTATTAAGTGAATTCTTTAAAGCTTGCAACAAGCCCCGGGGTTGCTTAGCCTCCCTGGTCTTCCAGGTTCTGAAGGCCTGCCGGTGGCTTTCTGGAGAAATCTCAAGCCTGTAGAGGATCACTGCCCTGACTGTCTCATAATCCCAGGCTTCCTCCCTCGACAGGGCTCGGTAGGCAGCTTGAGCCTGACCTATCACTAGCGTCCCTAGGTGATGACCCCACTGACTACGGTCCAGCTCCGTCTGGATAGCGGTTCTCTCAAAAGCTTCAATATAAGCTTCAGGGTCATCTTCCTTAGTCATTCGGGGCATTTTGAATAGAGCAGCATTCCGTCCCATCCACTCTTGCTGGTGTGTGCCCTGTAGCTGCTGCACCTCCAGCACTTGCCCTATGGCCTGAATTGCCTGCATAAGCAGCTCTGCGTGAGCTAGTACTGGCTGCTGCATCTCTGCTTAATCCCGGGTCAGGAACGCTGTCCCGTTGATGATGTATAAGACCTTCCTGGCCAATGCACCACTGTAGCGTCTTGTGCCCTTCTGGCCGCCCGTCCTATCGGGGTGTGGCCCCTCCCCTCAACTCGCCCACCACAACTTTAATGCCAAACTTACTATAAGAGGGGTCTTCAGTGGAGATCTTTCCTGGGTGGGCCTTCCCGATGGACAGCGGTACTTACAATCGTCGGACACAATGTTCCACAGGGCTCCACCTCCCCTACACTCCGTCCACTCGCCAACCGGTTGATGATGCTTTAATGATGTTTTCTGGCCCCGTAGGACAGCCAAGGGCCTCTTTACCGGGTCCCAGTCACTCTTTCTCCCCTCTTGGGGTCGTTTTTACTATTCCTCTGAGAAAATATTCTCAGAGATAATATCTCTGAGATAATATCCTCTGAGAAAATCTGAAAATATTCCTCTGAGTAGGAAGGGGCTTTAGGGCTGCCTCCCTTACCCCAGCCCCCTCTAGGGATCTCAGATGCCTCCTCTCTCCTACCGTAAGCAGGGAGCTCCCCTGCCTCCTCGGTGTCAGCTTCTTCTGGGGGCTGTGTGGGTGCTCCTGCTTTGCCTCCCACAGGAGGCTTAAAGCTTCCCTTGGTGCTGTCTGCGTGAGCCACGCAGGCTGGGTCGCCTCCTCCCAATGCCAGAGCCTGCCTCACGAGTGGCCAGCCCACTCTCTCTCTCTCCAGCACCCTCCCTGCCCCGGATCCGGTGGAGTTTTTAAACTTTCCAGCAGCGGCTGGTACGGCCGCTGGGATTGGCCCAGCTGTTTCCCGTGCTGGAAACAGCTAATTAAACAGCCAGCATAATGCCGGTTCACACGGCTGCGGCTGCGGGTGCGGCTGGCGGCGC
>NW_005841902.1:3394285-3410835 GCF_000455745.1 Alligator sinensis
CTCCGGCTGCCCTGCGGGAGGTAAGCTAGCTCCGCCAGGAACTTGCTTTTGGGGTTTGGGGTCTGCAGGGTCCACTCTCTCCCCCTCGAGAGCCTGTGGGGTTGCCTCGCTGCCACAGGCCTTATAATTTTGCATAGTCTATCTGTAATCCACGTTGCAGTATAAGACAGAAAGCTGGTTCATCTGAATTGCTATTCCATGCAGTGGGTAAGCAGAGGTGAAAGTTCAACTATGTAAAGTTCTTTGAAGTTATTGGATGAAAAATATTCATATATGTTCTGTCTCTTCCTCCAGACCTTTTCCTCATCTATTCTACAGTTATTTTTTTAATCTTCTCCACCCTGCAAAAATTCCAGCTCTCTGTTCCAAGATGCTTTATAGACTGGTTAAAAACATGAACGATTGTTTCTACAGAAATTTCAAATCTATTTTCTGACTCGCCAAGTTCAAAATATTTTCCATGAAAATGTCTGTGGACATTTTCTTAAGTGCTCACATAATCTTAAGTGCTCTAAGTGCCTTGAAGTGCTCCAAACAGCAAGGACATGAACAGCTGAAGAAGTGCTTCAAAAAATGGCTGAAGTACTTCAAAATAACCCTAAAAATGTGGAACATCTTTGAAGTGCTTCCTTTTGAAGCACTTCCTGAAACATCTGTGTGGATCAGAGGTCCTCTCACATCACACAGTGCTCTGCTCTACTTTTCACCTTTGGGGAAGGGAAAATGGTTGACAACCAAATGGTTGATGGCCTTCCTTTGTGCCTGTTGTAAAGCAGTGCTACTGCATGCCATTCTGAAGTACTTTGGGAGGGAACAAAGACCACATTTATTCATGGCACCAAATTTGACGAATTCTAGGATTCAGAGCATTCCATATGGATATCTGTCCATAATCTTGACGTTTTCCTCCATTATTGAACGTTTTCATTGAAAATGCTTGATAATATTTTTAAGAACCAACTGCATTATATTTTACTTTATTAAATTAACAAATAATTAGATACCACTGAAACATTTGAAGAAAAGAAAAAAATTTCAAAAAAAAATCAACAGTTTCTATATAAATAATCTTTAAATGAGAGAGGATTTTTATGTGAAAAAAAATTCAACTAGGTGTTCTATTCTTCTTGATGCTTTTGCTTCCTTTTCTGTCTCAGGCCCATATCTCTTCTCAAAAAGGTCTGAAGTTTCATTTTTTCTAATCCAACACTTCTTTCTTTGTCTCTAAACCGTTCCTTCTCTTTTAGGCTGCACTTCTGTCTCCTACTCAATTGCCTTTAGGAATATTTTTAAAGATAATTTAAAGGAAAGATGTGTGGATGGCAGAAACAGCAAGTAGCAGTACAGAAAGACTCCCCTTCACCTGCTTAAAGCATCCACCCTATAACAACACATAGTACATATGAAACATATTTTAATCTATTAAAAGGCTTAGTCTGTCTGTCTGTCTGTCTGTCTGTAACACTTTGGGGCAACTGCGCAAGCACTGCTGAGAGGGTGGGCAGCAATTGACTACATGGCCCAGACTGCACGGGCCCAAGTTTGCACTACTGCCAGCAGAGTTTGTGGTGGTGGCAAACACATCCCGACTGCCCACATAGTGGGGCTTCCCCCCCACCTCCCTGCCTGAGGGTGAAGGAGGGGATCACAGTGGCAGTGCCCCCCCATCACCCGGCCCCACTGCCCCTCAGAACAGCCAGCAGGGAGGGGGAGCAGCAGGCATGGAGGGAGGGAGGGAAGAGGAGGCAGGCAAATGCAAGTCAAGCAGACACAGTGGCTGGGGGAGGGAAAAAATGGGGCAGGACTTGGAGCGGCAGGAGTGGAGGGTAGAGCAGGGCCAGACCCCAAGCAGTAGGGGGGTGTGGGGCCAGAAACAGGGGGATAGAGTGAGGCCAGACCCAGAGAGGGGGAAGTAGAGCGAGGTTAGATGCAGGGGGGGTGGGATAGAGTGGGGCTGGACTCAGAGTGGCAAGGGGGGAGGGGGTAAAGTGGGGCTGGACACAGGGAGGGCATAGAGCAGGGCCAGATGTAAAGTGAGGTAGAGTGGGGCTGGACCCAGAGCAGTGGGGGGCAGGGGAGTAGAGCGGGACTGGACCCGGAGTGGTGATGGGGGGAAACAGGGCCAGACCCAGAGCGATGGCGGGGAGGGTGCAGGGCGGGACATGGGGCTCCGTCCCTGTCTGCCCCCCCTCCCCCGGTCATTCTTGATGGGCAATTTGCTAGTCAGTAATAATAAGCAATTTTTAAATTAAAACTTATCCTAACATTTTCAAACTTGAATGCCTGATGTTAGCAGCTGCATTTAGGGCTGTAACAGGTGATCCCTTCCCCATGTTACTTGGAGGAAGTAAGAACAGGGTTGCAAAGCAAATGCAGCCTGCAAAGGGGCCTCCCACTAGGGTAGCAGGACCCAGCCTGAAGATCGCAGGCAGTAGAGCACTGGTCAGTTGAATAGGGGATTAGCAGCACCTGGGTCTTATTGATAGCAAGGCAGGTGGTCTGAAAGGCAGCACAGTTGGGGCTGCAGCCAAACGGCCTATGCCCAGGGACAGGTGGAACTGATGCCCAAACAAGGTGACCAGAATTAGAGGGGTCACAGGTGGAGTGCCTCAGAGACACTCCATACTATGAGGGGCTAAGGTCCAGAAAGAGACCTGCCAGGGTCTGGGACCTAGTGGGCCACTAGAGGCCTCAGAAGTGGGGCTAAAGTGGGGCTAAAACCTGGAAGGTCTAGCAGGCCCAGGTGAGAATGAGACCAGCCAGCGGAGCGCAGGCAAGAGTAAAAGAGTCCTGTTTTATTTAGGCAGCGAGCATCGTCTGACTGGCAGTCTAATGATAAGCAGGTGAGGCAAAGTACTGAAAGCCAAACTCCAGGTATCTGAAAGCAGTCTCCCAAACTATTAGCTTTTGACATCAAGATATGATAGTCGTGAGAGGTGGAGGTCAGATATGGGGGAACCTGGAGTAACAGAATGGCACAGGGTGGCCCCTAGGGGATGCTGTGGTTGTTTCTGGAGGCGGAGTCCATTACAAGGGCCTCCATTAGTAGTCTGACTTTTATTGCTGAATTGCCTGGTACTATGCACTGAAACCAAAAGCATCTGAAGCTGATCAGCACATCTGAATAGGTCACTAATTTAGGTGCCTAAAGAAGGATTAAGGTGCATAACTTAACCAACCATCTTTGAAAAGTACTGGCATAAGAGCCCAGAGTTGTATTCCCAGTTATACAGGCAAATTGCATCATATTTCAGTGGGTGTGAGAGTAGTCTTTTGAATAATAATATCCCCTATTAAGTATGGCCTTATTATACAGTTCCTTAAAAAAATTAAAAATCGAAATGTTGGTTGTGTTGGATTACACCTTAATCCTCAATCCTCTCTAAGAAGAGGCACTTTTCTCCACTACTACAGTTTAATATGACCCTCAGTGTGATAAAATCCCTTGATTATGTACACCAAAAGCAGATAGCAAAAGCAGATAGTTTTATGCCACCTGCTTCCCATAGTCAGTATAAGACAAAGAGGGTGTGTGTATTGGCAGTGAGCCACCTAACAGAGGAAAACGGAAGAAGGTGACAGAAATGAAGGATGATCCTGGTTGGCAGATCAGTCCATAGCAGACTTTATTCAAACATATATAAGGCAGTGCTTAGGTAGCTGTTGTAACTGGTGTTGGGACATGGTTTCTGAGCCAGTCCAGGTTCAAGAGCAGCACAGAGATGACCTATGGACACTTGTCCTTCCTTAGCTGCACCAGGTACTGCATTTAACCCATAGGCTAGGGACAGTCATTACACATAAACCAGTTTAAGTGATCAGAAACTGGTTTAATCCTGTAACAGAACAGACATTCAGTGCACATAAACCTGTTTGAAAATGGCTGAAACCAGTTTGAGATAAACCTGGTTGAATGTAGTATCAGACTTAACTGATTTGGCTCAAACCGGTTTATGCAATGTCTGTCCCAGACCCCTTCCTTGTTTAAGTTAAAATAGAGTCCCCCATAATCCCAGCATGCTCTCTGGGCTGGGCTGGGCTGGGCAGGGCAGGGCAGGGCAGGGCTCTCTGCTCCAGAAAGCTGGGCTGGCCCCTCCCCTCTGATCCTTTTGGATCTCCAATAGAGACTTGCAGGCACAGCAGGCTCTGTCTGGCTTCCCCGCCCCCCACCTCGCTGCTCACTCCTCAAGCAGGGATCCCTCCTTGCCTCCCTCTCTCCCACAGCACTGACCGTAGCTACCATGTCGGATGTTAGGTAATTCAGAGAGGTGTCTGTGCACTTAGAGCTTTTTGGAGCTAATCAACAGGTAGCTGGTAATGTCCCTCCTTGAAATGTTCCCTTCCTTGGAAAAAGTTGTTTAAGAGCTTAAACTAATGAGAGAGGCTTTGTTTTCTGATTGGGTCCTAAATGCTGATAACAGAGCTGATAAATGCTCTGTTATCAAGGAGGTGGGGGGGAACCCCTCCCTAATAAGAGCTTCATGCCACACCCCCCTCAGCTCACCATTGTGCAAGAAAAGGAAGAGCTGTTCTAGCACCCCCTGGCTTCTTGCCTGAGCCATTACAGGCATGTGCCTGCATTTCTGGGATGTCTTTGCAGTTACAAACTGATTCCACCTAGCCAGGTTAGACTAACCCACAAAGATTGAATCAATTCAGGCTCAGGTTTTTTTTAATGTCTGTCCCTAGCTATAAAACCAAACTCAACCAGTTGTTACCAGTACATGCATATATTCCTATTAATTTCTATTAATTAATGGTGCACATGGATGTCGGTGAGGACAGAATTTGACCATTATTCTGTATTATCAGAAACTAGTTTCATAGCATTATATTGTTACCTATCAGAGGATATTAAGAATGACTTATGTTTATTCCATATTTGCCAATTTGTCTTGAAAATTGTAAGATGTTGAGTAAATCTCATTCCTTCATTGAAATGTAATAGTAAAATATACTTTGATCTTGTATATCTATTAGTATCCATGTTTGAGTTTTATATAAACCAGCTTGTTAAAAAGTTTTTCCACTCTCAGTTCTTATTTATAGTTAGACTCCACTTCCTATGCAGCACAGGGTCATACTGAGTTAGAGGACCCCAGTGACCTCCTAACTATGTCTGTCTGTCTTTACCTATGGGAAAAGCAGACACAACATTATGAACAAAAATGGGTTTACCATAAGACTTTTTGAATCCATATTCAGAGCTAAAGAGCTCTTTCAAACCACAGTCACTGGGAAATGACACATTTCCAGAGGTGCGGTAAAGGAATCTATCAGGGCTCATCAAAGCCCATTATTAAAATGTCACCATCATATAAAAGAAAGAATTAGAGATTAATACACTTTATCTGAATCATTCTCAGTCATCCTGGTCATAGATTATTCATCTCTGCAACACTCAAAAATACTTCTAAAAAACATTTATTTTGGCCTATAGTATACATAAGAATGCAACATATGGTATGAATGCCAGATTTCCACAGTAGGACTCAGACCATTGATTCTGGAGCTGGCCAGAGTCTGATCCCTGGCATAAATTACAGCACTTTGCAGCTGATCTTGCTTACACTCATCTGCCAAAGGTCCTATGAGTTGTTCTAGAAACTGTGCCCCCTATTCTCAGCAAAAAGTATCTGAATACAGTGGGAAGAAGACCATCACGTTAGCTGTATGCTGCACAAGGATTCCCCCTATTCAAAGTTAATTCTCCATAACAAGCTAAATCAGTTTTCTGCTTCTCATAGCAGCTAGGGAGGGGTAATAAACTAGTCTAAAGATCTTATCTTTCTTCTCCCAAAATTAAATGCTGATTTGAGTTATTAATATATTAATACTGATATCTGTTCATCCTCTGGTTTCCTGGATTTATGTTTGCAGCTTGTTGCATCATGTCTTCCATAAGCTTTCTGGAGCACAGACTGTCATCCTTATGTTTAAACACTGCTAATCCATAAAAAGTGCTAAAGCAATCTATATAACAATAACATCCAGCAAAAAGCACCTTAATATACGCTTATTTGCCAACCAGTGCTATCTCACATTTTAGCTGTGGTCCTGACAAGGCATCTTGTTTAATGAGAAAACAAATTAATCCTAAACCTCTTAGCTTGGGGCACCTGAGCCTGTAAAACATAAGGCTCATCAGTCTAATTATTTAGTACTACTCATTTGTCATTTGATAGGTGAAGCCAGGGTTCTCAGCACTGTACATGAAAAGTCAGTCCTTGCCATAAAAGCTTACTTTCTAAACACCGGTAATAGATTCACTGATTTTACTGCAAAAAGCGACCATTAGTCTGGCCTCCAACATAACACCGATCATTAATCCTCATGCAGTAATTTCTGCCTGGAACCCAACATTTCTATTTGAATTATAACATATATTTTAAAAAGACATACAATCTAGATTGTATGGGTAATCAAGCACATTCTGTCTTAAATTGTTTCAGCAGTTAATTACCCAAGCGTTATTTCTAATCTAGCTTCAGCTACCAACCATGAGTCTCATGACACCTTTCTCTGATAAATTAAAAAGCCCTCTGCTGTAAGTAGCATGTAATTATTTGTAGATCATGACACCTGTGATTTTTAACCCTCCATCTAAACTAAATAGATCCAACCTCTTACATTGCTTGTAATAAACCAGATTTTCCAAACCTTGAATCATTATTAAGATATTTCTGAGCACCTTCCAACTTTTCATCAACTTTTATGAAATATGAAAACTAGAATTGCACACAGTAGAGGGTCTTGTAAATACTGTATATAGAACTCAGCTCCTACTTGATATTGCCCTACTTATTTGACTAAAGACTGTAGTCCCCTTTTCAGGCACAGAGTCATATTGGGAGTTCAGAGGTCATTCGTTATCCTTCTAATTCCTAAAATAAGATGAGAGACACTGGAATATTCAGGCGATCTCTGTGTCTCCAACAGTGGTCTCTCAAGCACACTGAGCTACTCCGTGCAAGCTGCCTCCTAAACTAGAAACTATCTAGCCACATCTGCAGGGTGTTTCTAATTGGCCAATTAGCTTGTATGCAGGCTAACCAACACTGTCACTCTCCAGTACCTCATTAGCCAACTTGAAGCACTGTGCAGCTTTGATGACACTGTTTCTGGTTTAGGAAGCAACCTGCTCTGATCAACCCAGATTGCTTCAGGAGTACTGCTACTGGGGATAGTGGGTGCATCTACATGTGCACCCCACTGCACAGTTGGTATTGCACAGTCATTTAGTACTTCCTTTAGCAATTTAGCTAAAGTACCAAATGACTGTGGAGTACCTACCAGTGCTGTGTAGCCCTGGCAGCACATAGGTAGTTTCTGACCCTACTGCTCAGTAGCAATGAGCTACTGTGCAGTAGAGGTGGCATCACAGTTAGTGCCAGCTGATGCTACATTACAGTAGCAATGAGCTACACGGCTGTAGCTTGTTGCTACAGCGACATAGCATCTCGTGCAGATGCTCCCAGTAAGGTTACTGTGGAGACAAAGCCCCAAAGTGAAGCTCTGTTTATTAGGTTTTTGATGGAGCTAAAGGGTCACCTGGCCCTACCAAACCCAGTAGCAACACTATTATAAAATGAAGGGCTAACTCCATTTGTCAACACTTACCTCGAGTGGGTGGGAAATAAAGGAAGGAATAAAGTAGGCCAGTTGCGAATCTGCTGGCCTACTTCATATTGTTCCTGAATTGAGCTTTGTAGTGACCCCCAACTTAAATGGAAAAAAGTACATCAGTTTATACCAGCTAAGGATCTGCCTTATTATATATATGTAAAAACCAAATATGTATATATCTGTCATTTATAGTTAATCTTTGCAATTTAAGCATTCTTTATAAAAATAAAAATAAACTGAAAAGTTCAGTTGTGCCATTACTTCTTCTCCTTGCTGCCATTTTACAGATCATCTGTCATACTCTGAATTCATGATTTCTGATGGCATTTAAAAATTAGATAATATGGTCATGGAAAGCATATGGGTGTTGTAGAAAACTATATTATATAATTTGCTGTAATAAAATGTGTTAGCTTGCTGAGTGACTTAGAGTCAGATGGGTGTAGATTATTACTTAAAATATTCCATAACATCATCAACTTTATCAAAAATGCTGGGTGCTGTAAGAGTAGGAGGTACATTTTACAGGGTGAGCACATGTCTTGGAATGGATGCCACACAACACTGACACAGAATTTATCATCTCCTTACAGATGCCTACAGTGACTGGGGCCTGGTTAACACTTAAAACATTTGTGGAAAAATCATGCCCATAGTTAAGTCAGTAAAATCCCTAGTATAATCCAGTTATACTTTTGAAAGCAAAAAGTCCTTCATTCAGGGAGCTTTTTATAAACTACACCAGCAGCACATAAGCTAATCTGTTTGCCTTAAAGGCAGCATCTCCATTATGAGTGTTGCTGACAATCAAGGGCTTGAAATATAGCTACACTGATAAAGCTGTACCAGCAAGCCCTTTCTGATTTAAGTGAGGCCCCAGTATCAAGATCATGGGTCTGATTCTCCAGTGCTTTCTACCCTATCCCATCAGCACTTTGGCAGTATTAGTGCATACTAGCATTTCCACAGTTGTAAGCGATCACAGATGGTACAGTACGTGCTGAATCAGTCTCCTGCTGTTCTGATGTCTGCATGGAGGATTCATAGAGCGCTTTTGTCCTCTCACATACAGTATACAGCAATTTAAACTGTCCTCTGATTTCACTGGAATTATGTCTGATTTATACAGATATAAATCAGAGCAGCCCATAGAAACTCCCTGTTGTCATCACCCTGTGAGATACGTTCTGCCTGACTTTGAACCTAGCTAATCTTGCAGGGAAAATGGGGAAAAAAAAAGAAAGAAATGCATCTTTCACCTGCTCACAAGCAAAGTGAGCATTGGGGGCCCAAATATAAGCTTACTTACACCAATTTTGCACTAGATCAAAGCGGGGCTCTTTATTTCCAAAGATGCCCATTTCATAAATACATGGCATGTCAAGAACAGATCCTGGCATGTCAGGGCTGTCATGCCATGCCTTGGCATGTCAAGGAAAGATCAGATACAGTGATTCTTTAGGGTTCTTTTTTCAAGGAAGGAGAGTTATTAGCTGAAATACTGCTTATTTCTTGCAGGAAAATATTTTATGCCTCATTATATGAAGAGGAAAGGGTCAGGTAACAGTGGAGCAGAATAAACAAAACTTTCACAAGTGTTCCATGTTTACACAGAAGTACATTCTTTCATAGGTTATGCATATAGGCCAATTCTTTGGGTGATCAACTTTATACTGTATTATTTTGAATCTGCTGCCATCTAGTGAGAAAAAAGGAATATTTTAAATGAAGTTTTAAACATGCATCAAAATATAGTTGGCAGGCATAAGGACCAATGCTATATTTTTTAAGCTTCTCTGAGAAGTGAAAAATGAGGTGTTCCAAATCTCTGTCCTCTTGTTAGGGGCCTGTGGTGTCATTACTGCTTATGTGTGTGCACCCTTGGTACTGGCATGCTGGGCTCCTAGATGCATAGGTAGTGCTAGTTTAGGCTAGCTCTGACAAATATGTTTCCTCCAGTATTAATGCAGAACAATGCCAGTTGCTGTGCTTCTGACGTCTCGGATATTTACTTAGTTCAGTCCTGTGAATAATTATCTCCTGTGTAGCTCCAAAAATATGTAGTGCATTTTAAAAAATAGAACACAAATAATCAAATAATCAGGGCTCATAGCAGAGGTGATATCTTTTATTAGACCAATGAGATTTTTTTGCAAAAAAAAAAAATCTTTAATTGCAAACTCTTATTGACTCCTCTTTGAAATCCTATGAAATATGAACTTTCATTTTTACCTAGGAGAACTTTTACAATCTTTTCTCTATTGCCTGAAGAAGGATGTTTTTCTCCAAAAGCATGCAATTAAAGTATTTTTTTGCAAAAATCTTGCTGGTCTAGTAAAAGATATCACCTCTACTACAAGCCCTGATTGTTTTTTCCTCTAGACCAATACGACTACACATGAAAAATATAAAATTTTAGCCGATTTTTTAAATGAAATCTTCATAATTTCCCGAGGAAATTCTGACCACCTGAAACCTGAGATACAGCTCCTGCCTTTGTTTCAAGATCATTTGCATCATCACAGAGCCTCACAAGAGCTGAGAGACTCCTTACCAACTAAGAACTGCCTGCCCTGGGGGGTTTTCCATCTATTGACTCCTCTGTGAAATCCTATGAAATATGAACTTTCATTTCTACCTAGAACTTTTACAATTTTTTCTCTGATCCCCGATGAAGGGTGTTTGTGCCTGAAAGCTTGCAATTAAAGATTTTTTTTGCAAAAATCTTGTTGGTCTAATAAAACTATCACCTCTACTATGAGCCCTGATTGCTTTTTCCTCTAGACCAATATGGCTACAAGCTGAATGGATACCTAATAATAAAATAACACACTTCAATCAATATTGGATACCTAAATCAAAGTGGCCTAATTTCCAAAAGTACTGATTGCATCACTTTTTTATTGGGTCAGGTTCTCAGCTTGCATAATTCAGTTACTGTACCTCTTCTGTTTTCTTTATAGTCCATCTATAAGTTAACTGGGAGCCCCTAGAGAGCAAATCACATAGGTGTGATATTCCATCTTATTCCATAGTCAACCTGCCTTTCTTTAAAAGGTAACTATATTTTTCACAAGCTGAAGGGAATTCTTTGTAGGGGCAATAGATAACACTGGGGCTGAAAATGAATGGACTATCAGCCTGAAAACAGATGAAATATTTATTAATTTTAAGTTGGACAGTGATGCACAACCAATATAGAGCCAGAAAAGCTAAATTAACACTGAGGGAAAAGCCACAGGCAGTGGAATGTAAACTGGCAAAATTTAGGGCATAAAGCAGTTATCTTATCCTTACCAAGGGAGTATGTTTACTAAAATATATGAGCACAACAAATTGGAAAAGAGGTATGTATTTAAAATAAAGAACTGAGAAGAGGTAAGTAAATTAAATAGTTTGGAAAATGCATTGCTTGGTGTTATAAGCATGTTGTACAATTGTCATTCAGGAAGTCCTGCTCCTGATGACAGACTAGGGCTAGATATTCTGTTACCTTGCATCTGTTTCCTTATATGTAAAGAGGGATAATAATATTGGGGTTAATTATCTTCCCATGTGGAAGATCAGGTGACTAGCAGACACAATAAGGTGTCTCTTAAAACAGTACCTGGGAAACTTCACGCTTTAAGTGACTGTGTGGGGCCACTTTTTCAGATGTTTATGACAAGTGTAGACTCATTTTCCATGACATTTTGTAAACTGTTATAAACTGGAGTTAAATGGCTTAACTTCCACCCTGGACTTGTGGGGAAGAGAGGTGGGCAAGATGTGGATACCTGTTGGCAGAATTTGAATAAGGCCATTCCCCAAGGATGGAACACCTAAGTGAAAGCAATGGAAACCTTGACAGCTAGAGATTAATTATAATAATTGGCACCCTGGAGCAGGGAGCAAACTACTCTTCCAAGGGATAGATTGTTTTAGAAAAAAGATAGTAGGAAAGCAAAACCATTAGTCAGGGCAGGGGAAAAGAGAGGAGAGCAGAGCACAGTGACTCCCTCTCATGGTAAGGACCCAATGAGGGCCTGCTATGCTACCGATCTCTTCTTAGACAAGAAAGAAGGAAACAGACAATTCAGGAGTGTCTCCCAAATAGGTTAAGAACTGAGCTGGGGTCCTGTATTACCCTGATGTCCCCTCAAAGAACACTCTTGTCATCTCCAGGACATTGTGTCACTGTCTTAAAGCAGCCTCTTTAATGTCAGAGGTAGCCAATCAAGTGCAGCTCTGAGATTTGCTTGGCACTGAAACCACTGGGCATTGGAGCAGCCCAGACAATGGGCTTTGCTGATAGCCTTCCTACCAGCACCAGAGCAGTGGCTGCCTCAGCCAGGTGAGTTCAATCTGCCTGCAAATTGGACTCTTCTAAGGGCATGGACTATATATAATGTAGAACAGTTGAAATGAGGTTTGAACTTGAATCAGACAGGCATACAAGCCTGTTAAACCAGTTTAAAGCTACTGGAATGGTTCTAAAGTGTACCTGGCAAATCAAGTGCTATTTTAAGACAGTACACTGTGAACCAGTTCAGCATTACATGTGGACATGAAGTACCTGTTTGTAGTCTTGTAATTACACCTTAGGGTGTGGACACACGTGAAACGTAGACCTTTATAAAGAACATTTAAACCTCAAGCATCCAGATATACAAGCCATTTTAGAACAGTTTAAACCTCCTAGAATACTTCAAAATATATTTGGATAATTAGGTATTATTTTGAACCAGTTCTCCTTGAACCATTTCAGCATTATGTGCGGACACTAAGCTAGTGATTAGTGCCTGGTCAGTCCTTCAGGCTTATAACACTGCACCAGTCCTCATTCCCATGCACCACTCCTCATTCCCACCCCCTGATAGCAATTCAACAGCACTGCAATTCCTGAAAGGTGTCAGGATTGGCCAGGCCATAGGTGGTCACTCGGCGATTTACCTGGGTCATACCAGGTCTCGGTCTCAGTCTAGGTCTTCAGGCCAAGGGTTAAGACAGTATCACAGCCAGGGTAGAAGGTAGATCAGAGCCAGAAAGTCCAAACAGAGAGAGGGCAGGAACTGTGGTGAGGCTGGGATCAGACTGGAGCAAGGCAGAGGTACAAGGAGCACATACACACAAGCAATGTTGCTAAGACTACTGAAAGTAGGAAGGGTTTTATAGCCCTCCTATCAGGGGCTCACAGGGGTATGGGGCATGGGGTGGCCCAAGCAGACCCTTGCAGGCTGGAACTCTGCCAGCCTGCAAGGGAAAAGCTAGAGTTTCCTATGTTTTTCTCCTTTAAAGGAGAATCCATTTTTAAAGTTTGTTTGTGACCCTTTCATATATTCTTGCAACCCACTTTTGGGTTTCAACCCATGGGCTGAGAAACATTGGCCTATAGCATATTTTGGCTTCTATGGATAGTAATATGATTATTTATTTCATTGAACTGTTCCTCTATTTTTTCCAGTGAGCTTATAACTGGTACCAGACTGGGCTGGGGCTCATGTGGCACCAAGGATCCAACCTCCATTTTCTGGTCTGGCCACCCTGGGTTCAAATACCTGCATTCCTAGCAGAAGGTAGCCGTTCAACTTATCATTTTGAGAAGTATCTAACTTTTCTTCTGCCCTAAGATCTTTATATCTAAATTGATGTGCCTTAGGGAGCCCAGCTTTAGAAATGGAGGATAAATTCAAGTAGAAGCACCACTACTGAGGGTGGACAAGAACCTTGGGGTTCTGTTCTGTTTGTGCATGAAAGAAAATATTATGACGGGATGCGATAAAGTTAGCCCATCACTGGAAACAGGAAAGAAGAAAGCAGGTAATGGAAATGCAATTGCATTCCATTTCCCTCCAGTCCCAGAAGGAAAAGAGATTGAGAGGGTTCAAGTCACACAACATTCCTAAGTCTCCCTTGATAATGAGAAGACATAGGAAAGAGGAGCAGAAGAGCCACAGGCAGTGTCCCTTTTCCATCAAACCAAACAGTGGGACTTAGGTTTTTCCTTCTCTCTGCACAGGATGCCTGGCTGCCCTTGCACCTCTAGTCTCCTTTTCAAGACAAACCATTCCAGTACCACCAAGGACAGCAAAACATTGACTGGGCCTGACCTGGTCATTCTTCCTTTGACCTGTTTTCTTTGGTACATCTATTTCTAAGGGACATTTTGTGCACTTTAGGTTTTCACCACATACCATCTCAGCCATGATCGTAATGTAGAGGTACCCAATATAGCTTTAAATTGCCTGGCTCATGTACTGGTAGCTGTTTAGCTGAGGCAGGATGTAACTCAACATGGGTAAATTTACTCTTCTGTTACTGCAGTGTGGAGATATCCTACATTTTGACTGGTTTTGATTAGGCACATGGGATTGTTTTCAATGATATAATCACTGAATAAATATCCCTTAGCATTAAAAAATACTGTTTCTATGAATATTCCTGCCAGTAAATTCAACTACTACAATATTTCTAGAAACATAATACATTTATACACAGAAGAAAATGCCCAAAGACAACCAAAGCATTTTCAGTTTTTTATATTAATTGGTACTTATGTGGTGCACCTACATGGGATGCGTTAATGCGCATTAGCTTAATTTAATGCACATTACGGATATGAGTCTACAAGTACAATTTAGGCTAATTGTGCCTAAATTTGATACCCGCAAATGCAAATGCAGGTATCAAATTTAGGTGTGATTAGTTAAAGTGCATTAACACACGTGTAGACATGACCCAGCACTAACTTAAGGGATGCTAGGGGCATGTGGCAGGGTTGCAGAGACTTTGCACTAACTTTAGTGTCAAGTACACTAACTTTAATGTGAAGTGCGCTAACTTTAGCACCAAGTCCCTGCACATGTAGACACCTGCCAAAAATTGCTTGCATGTGTTCCCAACACAGCGCCAGGTGCTTTTAATTAGCAAGCAATGCTAATTAAAAAGGCCCAGTGCTGCATCAGGTACAGGTATATTAGTGGCGCAGTGTGCATGAGCACTGAGAAAATGGTGGTGGTGCACTTTGAACTAAAGCATATCAAATGTGTTTTTGTTCAAAGTGTGTCACCTGCTATTTTCTCAGTGCTGACTTACGCTATGCCACTTATACACACCTGCACCTGACACAGAGGCAGGTGCATTAATTTACGTCCTCCAGCAGACTCAAGTAATCAAGTCTGCTTCCAACACATTGGATTTCCAGTGCATTGAAGCAGACTCACCACATATGTGTAAGTGCCCATTAGTTAGCTAAATGCGCATTAAATTTAGTCGCGCATTGAATTAAATTAAATGCACTTATAGACGCACTCAGGATGTTGATGTATTCTTCCAGAACCTTTTTAATTTACACCTATAGCACTAATCTGCCCCACATTTTGCAATGATTGAATGTAATTCCTGTCTTGTATCTGTTTGGTGACATATACTAGAATATTTCATTTCATTTCTAGGGGTAAGTTGCAGCGCCCACAAAAGTCAGCTGATGTCCTGGCGTAACACAAACCTTTCCATTTTTAGAGCTCCTCTGGCTTCCTCCAGTTTGCCATGTAACAGCCTGATTTTATCTGAAGGAGAGATTTAATGCTGGTCATCATCACTGGTGGGGATGTTTCCACATGGCTGAATTGGGCTCCAGCTGAATTGACCTGAAGACAACCTGGCACTGCTCATCTAGCTGGTAGGCTGAAAAGGTGGCACACCACTGATCTAAAGGGCATGTCTCTTGTAGGCACCAGCCAAGTGGAGAATGTGCGGGTGCAGTAAACCACCTGCTCGCCATGCTGGGTTGACCACTTCATGTTGGAGTTGACAGGCATGGGCAGAGCAGGTACATTTACACTGGCACCACTGGTACATGGCTCCATCCCTTCACTGCAAGATAAGGCTGTCTGGGACTGGAGAGGAGCCCGGTGCCTCCCACACCTGCCTCTGGGGATGTGAGATGGAGGCTGCCACGGCCGGGGTGACGTGGGAGTGTGTGGCAATGGGCTGCGAAGCTATGCTGCCCCTGGTGCTACACCAGAGCCAGGCCTGGGTCCCACATGTGTCATACAAGCCTAGCCTGGGAAGGGACAAGTCAAACCCCTGGAGGAGGCTTGGAGCATGAGGCCATTGGCATAGGGCAGGGGTAGACAATGATTTTTGTCCAGAGTGCCGAAAAAAACCACAATGTCTATCTTGGAAGGTGCCGGAGCGCCAGCATGCCAGAAAAACAAAAGTGGGGGGAGGGGACATGGCAGGATGCACTGCATATTAGTATATTTAATCATCATAAATGTTGCCTTTGTTGTTGTGTATTCCTTTTTTGTTGAGCATGTTGCAATGAAAGAGGGAGAAAAAAGAGACAAATAAGAGAAAGAGGAGAGAGAGAAAGAAAAAGCAGAGCAGAGAGAGAACCAGACACACACACACACACACACACACACACAGAACCAGGTGCACAAACAGAGAACCGGAACACACCCAGAACAGACACATGCACAAACACATCCAGAAACAGACACATCTATGCGCACACAGACACACAGAACCGGACAGAGGCAGACAAACACACAGAACCAGATGCATGGGTGCATGGAGCCGGGCTCCTGGGCCACTGGACAAAGTCCGACCCAACAATGCCCTGGTCCTGCTAAAGCCCCCATGCTTCCCTGGGGAGCCAGCCCCTGGGCTGCAGAGCAGCTGGCCAAGGCCCTGGCCTCAGAGCCTGCCCATCAGCCCAAACACCCATCCACCCTGCACAGCTAAGCCTGCAAAAGGTGCAATGCTCCTGGCTAGGAGCAGCACCAGCCTCATCCTGGTGGGGGGCTGGGCTGGGACTGGGCTCAGAGCAGGTGGGAGTCAGGGGGGCTCAGCTACAAGCCCTGCTGCAAGCAGCCTGGGCTCCGTGATTGGCAGCAGCCACCCAAGCCTATGCCAGCTGCAGCTGGGGGGCTGGGAAC
>NW_005841902.1:3411036-3411244 GCF_000455745.1 Alligator sinensis
CAGCCTAGCCCAGCTGCCCCGGGGAGCCTGGAAACAGCTGCTCCAGTCTCTGGCATCAACTCCATATCGGCAGGTGCATGATGAGGAGCAGATGGTGGGGATAGGGGCTGAGGCAGCACAGCCCTCCCGCTGTTCACTCTGAGGTACATGTGCAGTCGCTGCCAGCATGGAGCTGATGCCGGGACTCTGGAGCCTGCTGCAGCTGGGC
>NW_005841902.1:3411275-3455371 GCF_000455745.1 Alligator sinensis
TCTGCGGCGCCCAGTCATCAGCTCGGCGCCAGCGGCGGGGGAGAGGCTGGGGTAGAGCTGCCTCAGGCCACTCCCCCACCTTCCACTCTGAGGTGCGTGTGCACCCGCTGGTACGGAGCTAATACTGGAGCCCAAAGCAGATGTTTGCAGCCTCCTGGCTACAACTGGCCCAGACTCCGGGTAGCTGCTGCCAACCACAGAGCCCAGTCTGCTTGCAGCAGGGCTTGCAGCCACCCAACCATCTGCTGGGAGCAGCCTGGGCTTTGTGGCTGGCAGCAGCTGCCTAAAGCCCAGGCTGGTGGTGGCATGCCAAGCAAAATGGCCTTGCGTGCCGTGCTCGGCACACGTGCCGGGGATTGCTGACATCTGGCATAGGGTTACCATGCATCCAGGTTTTCCCACACATGTCCTCTTTTTGGGTCCTCTGACATCCATCTGGGTGTTTTTCTGAAAAATGAACAAATGTCTGGGATTTCCTCCACTAGTCCTTTTTCAACACGGATGCTGGTAAGTAGAAGAACTTTTCCCATCTCGCCTAGTGGAGAGCATTAGGAATTCGAGTTTTCTGTTTCCTGTGGAAAAATGCAGAAAAATGTAGTGCCGCTAGCGGTGAATGGAAACGTGGGCACTGCGTGTCTGCACGCACACACTGGTGCACACAGCCAGCACAGGGCTGGGGGGAAGATGCCTGCCCCTCCAACCGTAGGAGGGGATGGGGGACACTTTGGGAACGGCGGGGAGCTGTGTGGCCAGGCTGGCTGGGAGGCACTGCCCAGGATAGCAGCTGTGGCCAGGCCTTCTGGCAGGGTGCTGGAGCCCCAGCCCAGGGCGGGAGGTGCCACAGGCCTCCTGCCCTCCTTGTTGCAGCCTGCGCCAGGGTCAGACTGGCTCTGCTGCCACCCGCATGAGCCGCAGCTGCTGTGACCCCTGTGCTCTGGCCGGGGCAGTAGGGGGGCAGCTGGGGGAAAGAGGGGGTCTGGGTGGAGAGCGGGGGGCTGAGCCCAGGAGCATGGCGGATGTTGGATTGGGACTGAGGGGAACTGAGAGGGCCCGGGATGGGCACGGGGCTGCGGGTCGAGAGTGAGGGGGCACCAGCAGGGCCAGGGGGCTGCGCGTAGGCAGCGAGGTGCCCCACAGACGTGCTATCTTTTGGACCTGGCCCAGGCCCCTGCACTAGCAGGAGGCAGCAGCCAAATTGAAGAGAGAAGCCAGAGTGGCCCCGCCCCATGGAACGCCTACTCCTCTCCCCACCCCCGCAGCCTATAGCGTCACGGCTGAGGGCCGGGAAAATGTTCCTAGTACCTCTAGTGTCATGGCAGCGGGCGGCGTGAGATCATCAACGCGCGCTGCGGCGGGTGCGGCGCGCGCTGATGACGACAGGGGCGGGGCTGTGGCGGAAGGAGGGGGCGGGGCGTGTTGCCGGAAGGGGTTGTGCGGACCTCTGCCTGGGCACGGACGGGGCGGGGGCGCCTGCTGGAGTGTGCCTGTGTGTGTGTGTGTGTATATATACACACATGTGTTTCAGGACGCTGGCATTCGCGGGTGGCCCCAGTGGCTTCTTGCTAGACCATGGAGTATATGTTGGTTGTTGGCCCTGCACACCCTGAGAAGCTTCTGCACAGGCAGAATCCACTCAGGGCCGCAGGGGCCTGGCATTAGCGCACACTGGCCAAGCCGTGGTGGCTTTGTCCTCAAGAGCTGCATAAAGGCCCCTCAAGTGTTGAAGACTGACTCCAACCTAGGGGGCAGTTGGTATGCTCCCTTGTCACAAAAGCTGTACAAAATGCTTTGGGACAAAGTTACAAAGGGGTTTTGGCACCCGAAAAGATTCACAAAGAGTCCCTTGTTAGGTTAGGCACCTTCTGGAAGTCCCTCTGCACTTTTAGTTGCCTAAGCTCCTTTGTAGCCAGGACTTTTTCTTTCATGGCTATGCAGATATATCTAAATGTTCTTGCACCAGTGGTCTGTTTTGTTGATGCCTGGGTTGAGCCCTTCCACACACGGTGTCCTGGTAGAATCGAGTCTTAAAACTTGGGCTACAGGAACCTTAAAAAGACCCCTTTATGATAGAAACATGCTCAGAGTCTAATTTTAATCTGAAATCAGTAGTAGAGCCTTAATATGCAGAAATATGATAATCTGCAGATGAGACGGGTGTCACCAAGTGTCAGCCACCATTGGAGTTATCTTTTAAGTATGTAGGATGTGGGCCCTGAGCAGATGTGTAAAGTGTAATGAGGAAAATAGTTGTGTGTTTCATAAATGTATCTCTGTTCAAGCTACTTGACTTGATTTGATTAATGCTGCCTCCTTTGATTTTCAGGTGTGGCTTGTTGAACTGAACAGCAGTTACAATGGGAGATGCTGTGAAACCTTCCTTTGCCAAACGAAATAAGGAACGAGGAATCTCAAATGAAGATGAGTTAAGGAGAAACGCTGTACAACAGGACTTCCAAGTCATGGATGATTATGGAAATAACCATGGCAACAAAACCGAAATGGGCTTTCAGAAGAAAAAGGGACCACCTCTTCATTATGGAAACAGTCCCCGAAAAGGAGCACACAGTGTTTTGAGTAGCCCAAATTCATTTAAAAGTTTGGGGCATAGTCAAGGGGCAAAGTTAAATGATGCTCAAAAAGACCAGATTAAGAAGTGGATATCTGATGACCATCGTGGTACTGCAGAGAACTGGAGAGAGTACAAATCTACAGTCCGGATTCCCATGCTCAATAGGACGAGAAAAGACTCTTTTCAGGAGGTTGAAGGTACAGGAAGCAGGAGTGTAAGAAGACAACAGCAGAAAGACTTGACAGGTGAAGAAATATCAGACGTACAAAAAGGAAATTCTGGTAATGAACACACTTTTACATAGTTTCTTCAAGTACGATTACTTTCTGTGTGCTTGTCTTGGAAGTATGACTTCAAAATTCACTATAAAAAATAATGTTCTATAACATGTAGAAGTTGCAAAAATTTTGATTGTACAAAGTTGTAATTCTTTAAGTAATGTAGTTACAGCATGTGATGCAGAATTTGTTTTCTTACTTGGCCTGCTGGGAATTTTTTTGGTTTGGCAAGTTTATAAACATGTAGATAACATACTTGTGATGGCCCAGTCTGCAATTCTCGCACTTTCCCAGTTTCTGTTTGATCAAATTTAACTCATGAGGTGGGATTGAAGAAATTGCTACAGGAGCACATGATAAAGTTGCATGCAACTTTTTCAGTAAATTGGGAGAAAAGGTTAAAAAGAAGAAAGGCAATGTATAAATATCTTGTTCTTTTTTTTCCAAGAAGATCATTTTGTGATATAATTAGCTAAATCAGAATCTGTCACTGGAGCACTTTGATTTTGAAAATTATATTCCTCCCTAAGGGAGAGCAGAATAAAGTCCATGCTAAATCAGTGCATTCACAGTTTTTGTCAGTGTTATGGCAGTGTGTTGAAATAAGTGATCAGAAATTTCTAATTTATGAAGTTTTCTTTCTTTTCTTCCCCTGAGTGCCATCCTAGGCCTCCCCTGCCAAAACATATTGGAGGTACTGTGTATCTGTCTTTTCCTCCATGCTTTGTCTTAAACTTTTGGAGGTGAACTGTGCTGACATGGGGTATACCTGTTGTCCCTTTATTCATGCTTCCTTTAGATCTTGTTCCCAAATGCCACTGTGTAGAACTGTGAGAGGGAGACCTAGAGACCTAGAACTTGATGATTAAAGGAGGATTTTGTTAAACTGATGATGATGATGATTTGTGTTCAAAGATATAAATAAGGTAATGAACAAGGAATGCTTTTAATATAGGCAAGATTAAAAACAATGTGGAGGTGTAATGAAGTACTGGAAAGAGGCAGAAATAGAGCAGCGATGGAAAAACTATTTTTCCCTCTATTTTAGTTCTTAGAGATTAAATAGGACCATTTGACACGCAGTAGTGATATTTCTGAATACTTTTCTCTCCTTTTCCCTTTTTGTCTGTCTCATCTAGGATAATTATGCCTTTCCTAGGTTATTCTAAAAGATAACTTCAGTACATTTTTCACAGGAAATAATGCTTGTATCATATAACGAATACATGGATTTATAAACAGCAAACTAAATCTCCCAATTTAAAGGAAAAGTCTGAAGTGTCTAAACTGTGTAGAATCATGTTTAAAATAATATACAACAGCAGTCCCTGCAGACTTAATTCTCACTCTGATTCCTTGTGATAGTCCTCTCCTTTCTTGGTAGAAATCTAACTTTTTTTAAATAATGCTGAAGATCCTAACACGTCTTACCACTTCTCTCTGAGTCCAGCTCCACCTCCCCATCAGCTCCTTCCTTCTGTCAAACTGCCATAGAACCTGGAGCGCTACCCAAGTTACAGCTTGCAAGTTATCAATCACAGTCTCTTCCTCCTAATAGAGGCAACATTTTTTGCTTGACTGATGTTTAAACCCCACTGAACTGGTGACAATCCTGAATGAATGAAAGAAAACTAGATATCTAGATTGTAGCTTGGTCTGGATATTGTCTCTTTGTGGCTATAGCTTCTATTTCAAACTCCTTCTGTACTTGACTCATGCCTAGTGAGTACATGAATCTAAAATATACTGGGTTAATGAGAACATGCAAATCCATTCACCCTATTATAAGACTTTCTCTCTGACAGGGAAGCTATTCAACCGGACAGGTAAGAATGTCATCTTAAGATGGCAAAAGACTGGAATTATAGGATTTCTTTCATAAGAAGAAAAAGAAAGCCATGAAAACCTGGCTTTACTTTTCCTGTAATTGTAGACTAATAAACTAAGTATTAACCATCCACCATCAAATGATGTTATGAGTCTCAAATCACTTTTACTATTGCTGTTTAAAGCAGCTATTTCTTTGCTTGCAGAAATGAATACTCAGTTGACATGAGCAACAAAACTTCATGTATAGCCATTTAATATTTTAAAAAATTAAATTTTAGACTCAGATCCATCTATTCTGAGTAGGTGAGGTAGTTGAGAGTAAAACTGAATAACATGGAAAGCTCAAAAATGTTGACACTTATGGGGAAGAGTAGTTATGAAATAAGAGATGGGGTAACACCAAAGAAATGAAATGCAAACAACTTTTGATATCCATTTCTTCTGTTTACTAGGACTTCTGGCAGGGTTCTTTCTTCTGTCAGCTCCTGGCTTGTAGACACCAGGCATTATTGAAGACCACCAGGCCAGCCTGCTTCTGGAAGGGAGAAAGCAGCTGAATGATACATTATTCTCATCAGTAACTTTGTGGGCAGTAAGCAGCATTTGGAATAGTAGTGCAGGAATTTGTCTTGTGTACTTGACCAGACAGCACTATATTGCTTCACACATGGCAGTAAATATGGCTCACAGATTAATTCAAATTTTGTTTTCTTGCTTTTATAAAACAAACAAAGTTTAGAAATGATGCGTTAGAAACCTGGCAAACAAGGTTCATTCCTATTTCTCATTGTCATATGAGATTAGTTAAGTCCTGAAGCAGTAACTGGATATTCACAGACTTAAAATAAATAAATAAAATCAGTGAGTCTAGGATACCTGGGACTCCCATTGCATTTCAGACTTCTGAAGAGCATGTAAAACCCTTTGGTGCCTATCCTGTTAACTTGTGCAGGTTTTTAAGCTTTAAAAACAAGAAGCCTGCTGCATAAATCACTGCAGTGGTTTATGTGCAGCCAGGGGACTTTGCTGACAACTTTGTGAAACTAGAGGAGTAAAACCCAAAAGCTCTAATTGACTTCAGGACTGCCTTTTAAGAATTATGAGAGCCAGAATTCTTTGAGTGAATAGACATTTTTGTATAGATGAATGGACTGAATGAAGCAGGGAAGCTCCTGATTTCTTTTCTAGATGGGCAGGAGAAGAAAGGTAGCCCACAAGTTACTGCTGAATGAAAGCATGAAGTAGAGCAGGGATTGACAGTCTTTTGCCAGTGAACTAGCCATGACTGTGGGCTTGAAATCTCTGCACTCTTCCCCCTGCCCCACAGCAGAGGAGCTAGGTGGCACAGCGCAGCTCTGTACCACCATTTCCCTCTGGCCTGTGGGCCATAGGTTGACCCCTGTTCGAAAGGGTCTTCTGTATATCAAGAGGCAGCAGGAGTTTTTGGTACTACGTGATGTATTGAAGCAGCTCTGGCACTAACTGATTATTAGGAAGCAAACACTTTGTATTTAAGTTGTGTAACAAAGCGAATAAAAATGAGCTTTTGGCAGTAATAAAGACCTTTTTTTTTCCTGGAGTCAGACTATGAGCCAGTGTATTGGGGCAGAGTGGCAGAACTTAAATGTCCTTCAAGGGATGAGTGTTGGAGACTAAACAGGAATAGCTTAAGGCACGACAGGAAGTGTGGCAATGCAGATGCTGCTTAACAAGTCTAGTAATTATAGTTATTGAGTGAGTAAGGTAAAATTTTGCAGGCCTTGCTATGGACAACAGTGAAATGTTCATAATCCTCTTTACGGAAAGATAGGGACAGCAGAGGTAGACTCTGAAGTTAGTTACTAGTAGGGAACACTGAAAATAAAGACATCATCTCTTCTTTTTCTGGAGTTGTAGATTTATAAAATGTCTAGTAGACAAAGTTATATGGCACCTTTTTTATCAAACTGAAATCTGAACTAGTGCTGGGTATAAGTAGTTTTGGCATACCCTCTTCCCAGTTCTGGCATTTCATACATGGCTGTTAACCCTGTTAAAGGAATGAATAAAAAAAACACTTAACCCTTGTTTGTAAACCTACATCAGCGAGAAGCTAAATAGGCAAAGCACTAGTCAATGCACACACAAAACTGGGGAAAAATAAAAGCCCTCTAATTTTTTTATCCTGGCAGTTCTAGGTATTTCCTATAACTTTTTTTTTGTTTGTTTGTTTTTTTAAAAAGGAATTATCATGTAACCTACCTCCCTTGAAAGTCAGAGCCTTCAGGTAGTATCCCTGAAACACTTGGTACCCTTTCTTTATACTTGTTGAAGTTTTCCTGCTTAAAATCAGTACAAGCAAAAATCAGTTGCCAGTGTGAGAACTTCAGAATAACAAGAAGAAAGGAAGCTGAGGGAATTTTTTCAGAGGCATTCAAGCCTTTAAAAGATCTTAACGTTCTGGCCAATATTTTGGTATTTGCATGAGAGGAGAGCTGTAATTTCAGCTTCCTGAAATCTGGCTTACATTTACCCACTTCTGTTGGAGCCAAAGATTACATTTTACCTGTATACTTTAGACCAAAAACAATTTCTTTTGCACAAATGCTGACAAAGCTAGATGCAGTTTGGAGACAATATTTACATTCACGCTTCTGCTAGAAGTTTAGCTATAAACTTAATAGTTTATTTCTTGTGCACACATTTACAGTTGCATCCACTGAGTTGTTTTAGCAGGTGAGACCTATTGGTGTGCTTTATCTACCATTTTGTTATTTAATTGATTATTGTAGTCTAAAAGTCTAAAGGTAACTTCACCCAGTGTATTGCAGTACTTACAATTCTAAAAGCTTGCCTTTTGGGGGAATAAAAACATGTGTTGCTATAATATCAAGACTTCAGTTGAGAGGGAACATCTTCAATGTATGTTAAATTGCTTCAGTTGGATTTGTTTGGACCTATACCTCTCATGTGACACTTGCACAGCATGCTGTCAGCGCATAATTTAGCTTCTGTGGCATTAACTTGAGCTTCATGTAGTGAGGAGCTCAGGTAGGTTTAAGTTTCAAAATTTATTGCAATTTCAGCACCAGTAGATGGAAGCAGGTATGTCCAGAAATGGAATATAATCCTTCCCTGACTTATTCAGTATTCTTTAATCAGTGGGTATGTTCTGTGTCCTCAGTTTATTACCTTGGGATATTTTATGCATATCAAGTTGACAGTAGAACTGTTGTTGTCTTTTAACTGTTGTTGCTCAGACAAGAACGTGCTATTAAATTGTTTGACTTCATGGGTCAAAGGTTGGTTGCTATAACTTAAGTCCCATAGCTGGTAAGAATCTAAATAAACATGTAATAGGATATGGCATGAAAATATACAAAAGTGTACTATTGCATTTTTTTACAAAGATGGTGACTTGCATATGACAAGGAAAAGCAAATTCTGTGACCAGCAGGTACTTGTGTCTGCTTCTGCAAGTGCATTAATAGAAAGAAGAATGAATGGTTCTATATCATTATCTTACAACACGTGTTCTGGTAACTCTTTAAGAAATGAAGAAACATAGGAAACCAAGGAGATCAAGAAGAACTACTAGAAAAGAAGACTATGAGCAAGATGAAGATATGGAAGGTCCTGTCATAGATGAATCTGTGCTGTCAGTAAAAGAACGACTAGGGTTGCAGCAGGCTGAAGAACGATTAAAACGAGACTGCATTTACAGGCTAAAGAAGGTGACATTGGCTTTACATATATACTAGTTTCATATTTTATCAGTCTGCAAATAAGAACCCAAGGCACCCGCTTACCTAAGAATTACACTTTATTTAGCTACTGAAAGGCCTGTTACTAATGATCAAATCTATGAAACTTACTTGTGATAAAATGGGCCCTTAATGGACAAAAAGAACAATAAATTCAACAGCAGGCTTATATGCCTTTGTTATTTTCAGTGTGTACTGCTACAGTTTATTGCATCTCCCTCTTGAATATCCAAATAGCTAGGCTCTAAGGTTGGAATCAAAAAAAGAAGGAAGACATTTCTTTTTTTGACATTAGAACATCCAACTAGACTGAACTGGTATATCAAATGAAGGCAATATCTTCTTGTAACTTAGTGTGTTGACTTTTTAGCGACCTCGAAACTATCCAGCAGCCAAGTATACCTGCAAATTGTGTGATGCTCTGATTGAGTCGGTGGCATTTGCTCATAAGCACATTAAAGAGAAAAGGCACAAGAAAAACATGAAGGTGAGTTAATAACAGCTGTAAATTAGTAACAGCTAAATGCATATAAAGCATAGATTTGTAAAACTGTTTTTTATTCTGATAATAATTAAGTTGCCTCTAAAGTCTCTCCTTGTTGGTTCTTGCCATACTTATTGCCCAGAGTAATATACTTTGACTTTTAGGAAGGCTTTTGATACAGTCTCCCGCAACATTATTGCAAGCAAGCTAAGGAAGTATGGATTGGATGAACGGACTGTAAAGGGGATAGAAAGCTGGCTGGATCATCAGGCGCAACGGGTAGTGATCAATAGCACAAGGTCTAGTTGGCAGCCAGTATCCAAATGTATTGCCCCAGGGGTCACTCCTGGGACCTGTTTTGTTCAATATTGTCATTAACAATCTGGAAGATGGGAAGGATTGCGCCCTAAGCAAGTTTGCGGATGACACCAAGCTGGAGGATGTAGCAGATAAGTTTCATAGTTGGTAGGGTCAGAAGGGACCTGAGCAGATCATCAAGTCCAACCCCCTGCCATGGCAGGAAAAGTACTGGGGGCAAACAAACCCAGCAAGGTGTTCGTCTAACCTCCTCTTAAAGACTCCCAGGGTAGGAGCCAGCACCACTTCTCTTGGAGGTTGGTTCCAGATCCTAGCCACCCTGACAGTAAAGTAGCGCCTCCTGATGTCTAGTCTGAATCTACCCTCTACCAGCTTGTGACCGTTATTTCTAGTCACTCCTGGTAGTACTCGGGGGAACAGGGAATCCCCCAATGCAAAGTTGGAGGATAGGGTTAGGATTCGGAGTGACCTCAGCAAATTGGAGGATTGGGCCAAAAGAAATCTCATGAGGTTCAAGAAGGACAAGTGCAAAATCCTGCACTTAGGATGGAAGAATCTGATGTGCTGCTACAAGCTTGGGACCAACTGGCTAAGCAGCAGCTGCAGAAAAAGACAGTAAGCTGAATATAAGTCAACACTGCCCTGTTGTCAAGAAGGCTAACAACATACTGGGCTGCTTTAGTAGGAGTATTGCCAGCAGATCAAGAGAAGTAATTATTCCCCTCTATTCAGCACTGGTGAGGCCACATATGGAGTACTGTGTCTAGTTTTAGGCCCCCCCACTACAAAAAGGATGTAGACCAGTTGGAAAGAGTCCAGCAGAGGACAACAACAGTAGTTAGGGGGCTGGGGCCATAACTTGTTAGGAGAGACTGAGGGAACTGGGCTTATTTAGTCTGCAGAAGAGAAGACTGAGAGGAGATTTGATAGCAGTCTTTAACTACATGAAGGGTAGTTCCAAAGAGGGTGGAGATAGCAGTGGTAAAAGATGACAGAACAAGGAACAAAGATCTCAAGTTGCAGCAAGGGAAGTTTAGGTTGATTATTAGGAAAAACTGTCTTACTAGGAAGGTGGTGAAACACTGAAACACAGGTTACCTGGAGAGGTGGTGGAATCTCCATCCTTGGAGGTTTTTAAGGCTCAACTCAACAAAGCCCTGGCTGGAATGACTTAGTTGGGGATGGTCCTGCTTTGAGCCGGGTGTTGGATTAAATAACCTCCTGAAGTCCCCTCCAGCCCCCTCCAGCCTTTCTATGATTTCTGTAAATTGTTGAAATCTCTGATTTCTTGCCCCTTTCTTGGTTTCATCATACTAGACCTGGTTTATTTTGAAGGCCTACACCCTAGCTCCATAGTATAAAAAAGGATACAAAATTACTAATTGGGATAAATAATGTGCATTCACCCCAAACTTCAGTAGAGTAACTGAAAAGAACCACTAAAATATGTTATGGTATGGTTAACTTTAAAGGAAAAACAAGAAGAGCAGCTGCTGACTACCCTACCTCCACCAACACCTTCCCAGATACAAGCAATTGGTGTTGCCATTGGAAATGTTGTACAGGAATTTGGCTTAAATAATGAAGATCTGGAGCAAAGGTCCAAAATTAATATAATGATGGAAACCTTACTACATCAAAAATTGCCAGGTATTACTTTTGCCATTTTGTTTGTTTGCTAGATATTATTGTCTGTCATTTTTTTTCCTTTCTCAAAAGAGTAATCTTAATATCACATTTGATAAGTTGTAGTATGAATATAGGATTTTAGTATAACAGTATGCTATAATATATAGTATTTATTATATGCTAGCATAATATGTTCCACTTGGGGATATGTGACTAGTATTTCAGCTTGAAAATTCTAAGTCATATCAGGTGCCAGTGACAATAAAGGAGCAGCTGGGATCAGCAGGACATAGGAAAGTCCTAGGTTTGGCTGTGATCTTGACCCCTTCACCAGCGGGGTTATGGGAAGGAAAAGGCAGAGCTGCTAGGTCAGCTCTTATCCTGGGAAGACTCTTCCTTACTCAGGGCAATCTTCCCATAGCTATGTACACCTGCTCTAGGCTTGGAATCTGCTGGCAGTACAGTAAAGTATCTGCTCCCCACTTTAGGATGTAGACTGCTATTGATTTAAATGCACCAAATTCTTTTGTTTGCAGAATGCTCATTAAGGCTGTATGGTTCTTCAGGTAGCAGATTTGGTTTCAAAAATTCTGACATAAACATTGATATCCAGTTTCCAGCCAGTGTAAGTAAGACAGCTTTTATTATAAATGTGTCTGTGATTTTTGGATTTATTTTACACGCACAGCCTTCATAATAGTGCAAAATCACAATAAGATTTTTACTGAAATGCATCAACTAATTGAAAGTCATCCTATTGAATGTTGCTCTAAAAATAACGTTTTCCTTTTCCTGTTTGCGCTACTTGTAGCAGTAATATTATTACTTTTCTTTGGGAATAGAATCTTCCATCCAAAGAACCCAAAGCACTTCATAAACAGTAGTGAATTAAGCTTCATCTCCTACCAGCCCAGGAAGCAAATGGAGATATTTATCTCCGGTTCTGGCTTCCCCAGCTGTAAAATGAGGTAGTATCTTACAGTAGGACATTCAGTAAATGGAATATACCTTGGGTTTTTTGCCAGTCACTTTATGCTTTGACCACAAAAGGCATGAAGAATTAGAAATCCAACTTTGCACTTTTTATGCTGTTTTTAGTGCAGTTCAATACTGTATAGCAGAGAGATACTTCAGACTACAGTAGGCATTTGATTCTGTCCTTGTCCTTCCCCAATAATAGTTGGTTTGATAGCTGCATAATTAAACTCCATCTTTCCAACTCTGCATTATCTCCAACTCTGCATTAGGGCATAGGAAACCTTGAGACTGCTGGTACCTAGTGTCACATTGCTTGTAGAGAAGAACCACAACAGTTGACCACTTTATCCCTTCAAAGCCTACAGGATGGGGTATGCAGGTCTTAACCCATCATCTGTAGCTGTCGTCAGTATACCTGCATGATGAGATGGAATAATCTTTTCTGGAAATCAGGGTGCTGTTTAACTTTTTCTTGAAACCAGGGTGCAGATAGTTAGGCAACTCAATCCATATTTATATCCTTAAAATAAAAAATTCTTTTTAAGAAGCCTTTACATACTGACAACTCCCATTAACTTCTATAGATTACTTGACCTTTCTGAAACTTGGACCAGTTACTTTAGATGCTTAACTGGAAGACCACCAGTTTAAAAATCTTTGCCTTTCGTGTCTGAATATTAGAAATCTGTCAAAAATGATGCCACTTAAGTTTTTGTCTTTCTAACCAGAACACGGACAAGCAGTGTTCTGGTTAGAAACACACTGTCACTGACTGGTTTGTTCTGTCTTGGAATTGGATTTTATTAAGGCTTTGAACAAATCAATTAAGAAAACAAGAAAACCACAGGAAAAGGGTGGGGTTTTTTTACCAAAGACTAGGTTACAGTCTCATATTTTAGATTCAGTGACTGTTTTACTATTTTTCATGGCAGTGTATCTACCAACAGATAAAATATGCTTAAAGACCCTGAGATGGTTCAGGAGGAAAGGACACTTTCCTGACATCGGCCTAAAGACTTTGCTGTTTTAAAAGTTATACATTTAAGCAGTTCTCAAAAAGAAAAAGGCGCAATGCTTAAAAAAATTATTTTCTTAAATATCTTGTTCTTTGCAGATCCCTGTGCCTGTGGTTTAGTATCTTCACCCAGTTCCTTCTCACTTTATTCAGCTATTATATGATTAAAGATAACCTTGATTTAGATCGGTGTTTCCCAACCTTTTCCAGCCCAAGGCACGCTTACATTAGTAAAAATTTTCTGCGGCACACCTGTTAAGGCATTCCCAATCCTCATACCTGTTGTAGCTCATTGCCATGGCTAAATTCCATGGCATACCTGTTCATTTCTGACGGGGCACATTTGTGCCGTGGCACACTGGTTGGGAAACACTGCCCTAGATGATCTGTATACAAGATAATTTTGCAGACTTGTAAAGGAGCAACTAGAATTCTGGGTTCCCTGACTTCCTAGGATATATTGCAAGCTTTCATAATGACCCATAAAAGGAAGAGTAGCCTCCTGTCCTGTATTTTCTTAATCTGGATAGTTGTAAAACATTTTAAAAGGCATGTTAATATTTTGTACATTATTTCTTTATTTTAACAAGTCCTGTTTATTCTTGTTTAGTAAAGAAATGCTCAGGTGTAGGAGAAAAAATAGTCGAAGTTCTGAAACTGCATAAAGAAGCAAAGCATCCTAGAGTTGTTCTTTAGGACACTGATCAACCTTTTGGAAATCTATTGGTGTATTGGACTTTTATTTATTTCTTTTACTTTCCATTCTGTTTTTGTCTTGAAACTAAAAAAAAGAAAAAAATCCCACTTTAAATTCAAGAATTATGCCTGTTATGACCTTGTGGTTTGTGTTCCATCCCTGGAGTTGAGGGTTGTAGTAATTCTTCACAATATAGTGAAAGGCAGGAAATGCACTGTAAAATGTGTACTCATCAGTATAAATGTTAAATTCCACACACAGGAAGGATTGAGAGCTAATAAGCCTAATAAAACTGCAGTGGCAGATGCATATTTCCATTTGGTTTGCTTTATTAATTTTGTCAATTTTTATCTTCCTCTACATAATCAGCTTTGTGAGTTCTGCCTAGTGCATTGGAGGAGAGAGTGTTTGATAGAAAATGTGATTTTTTTTTTTTGATTTTCCCCCCCCAAGCTGTAGCAATTTTTGTAGGGCTGGGGAATAGTAGAACTTGAAGTTACCTCTGTGTTTCTCTCCCAGCTGCCCAGATATCTTTTAAGTCACATGGCACAAACTCCAAAGATTAGAAGTTAATAGTCCCTATGTGCAGTTACTTTTTTTTCCTCCCTGCATGTAGGGTCCTTCCTCCCCTCATCCCCCATGCCCTCCCTGACATTATGAAAGGGACACAGTAAGAATTTGAAATGGGGTTTTTTGTTTATTTGGTTTTTTTTAAGTATTGATTGTTGTTCTTGTGAAAAAAGCAACAACTTTAATACTAGTGTCTAGATACCCCAAAGTATAAGAGCAGAATTAGAATAACAAACTTTTTCATGTATTGAAATACGTGTGTGAGTGGGGGTGTATTTAATATTATGCTACCATGGCTGGATCTCCCGATTTTGAAAAAGGGTGTGCAGGTGGTGTGGTACACCATCCAATATAACCGCATATTTTTCTCTAGGTAAAAAGAAACTAGGAGATGGACTAATATGCAAGGGGCCTAGGGCTATATTATTCGGTTTAAGATTAAAGATGAAACAAATATAACTTTATTGAAATGTGTTAAAAACAGTTGTCAGGGGTGTGAAACAGGAGATACATTACCAGACAGCAGAATTGTAGAAGAAAGGCTAGCTTGGTTAGTGGAACATCAAGGCAATTAAAAAGGAGACAGGGTCACTAACACCTATAAAATGAAGAGTTTAGAAGGAATCAGATTTTAATGAGCCATGAATTCAATTGACACTCACAGTTGCCTGAATAGAATTGCTGCTACTGCCAAGCAGTTTGGTTTTTAAACTTTGGGAGGAGCAGGAATCAAAAGAGGGTACAACTGCACCAGTGACACCCCCCCTTCCTGCCCCTGATCTGTCTCTGGTGTACACAGTAACCATTTATTAAGATTTTCATGTGAGATGATTGGGGACAGTGATCATGGGTCTTAATGTTTGTTTCAGTTTTCTCAAATATTAAACATTTTGACTTCTGATCTCAGTTTATAATATATCAAAGTCAGTCTTTCAGATGTGATCCAAGAGCCAAACAAGGCTGATTGATTCTCATTCATCTTCACCAATAATAAGCCCTGCCAGCCAAATCATGTTCTAAACAACATCTGTACCACTGTTGTGTTTCAAAGGTGTGTTCCACATGTGTGCAGAAATGTAATCCTGTGCTGTCTTGGTCAGCTCACCACTAACCAATGTAAAAAGTATTTAAAAAATAGTTTTAATTAGTAAAGGCAATAGATTTAATCTGACACATATATGGAAACCAATCTCTTGAGTGAGGAATCATTTTTCAGAGTAGGACAACATTTAAAAACATTTCAGTATTTTAGTGTTGTAACTTCTATTATTTGACTGATATATTTGGGTATCATTTTGCAGATGGCTCAACCAGATGTTCTCTTAGTTGTACAGGAAAGTCTGAAAAACAGTGGTAAGAAACAGAACTTTGCTGCTTCGTTTTATTTCAAAATCATTTTTTACCATTACCAGTAGTTCGAGTTCCATAATTCTTAAAACGGAGACATCAAACTAGGCACTTACCTGACTTATAGAACAATGTAAATGGTTAAAAATGCAGTATACTATGTGAATGTGTACAGAAATTTATTGTTTCAGTTGTATTTTCAGGTTTCTGGCTATGGTAGCTATAGTACCTCTCATGTATTAGAAATTCTAGTTGGTGTGGTTTTATTTTCTCCCCCCGTTAGAGATGGAGATACCATCAGACTTAAAGAATTCTGCTGCCTCTTTCCATTGTTTAGATTGTTAGGGTTACCTTATATAGTGTCATGGGTAGGCATAGTGTTTCTGACTTTAAGGCACAGACTAAGCCCAAGAATTTAAAGTTCTGTTCGCACACAGAATGATGTGCTAATCATTTTGACTAGCTCATTTCAAAGTTGTTTGGAATCTTGTTAAGTTTAAAATACAGAAATGGCCTTGAAGGATTTTAGTAATGTCTGACTTTCTAAATGCAAGTAAAAAGGGATGTGATATCAAAGCAATTGATTGAAAAGGAAAAGTAAGAATGGAAAGGAGATTGATGAAAGAAGTGAATGGGGAGTGAGGATTATATAAAGTAGATACAAGAGGACTGAAAAGCACAAATATGAAAGGAGGCAATGGAAGAGGGCCTATTAAAGGCAGACTAGTATAACGTCAGTTAGTCTGCTGTCATATATTGATATATTGTCTCGGGGCTACTAGGAAAAATGGTCTTAAGTGGCTTCTTTCTGTTTTTTCATTTGAGATTTACTTCCCGCCCTTTCATTCTCTACCCCAGCTCAAGAATTACATTTGTACACTCCTCTAAAAACTACTGAACTTACTCTGAATTTTAATCTATGTACAGTAAAATGACAAACTAGATGCATGCATTGAAACTGATGTTTAGTATGTATGTTTGTTTATAGCTAGTGTATGTATTATTGACCCTGCAGTGTTCATTTTTCCTTGCACTGCTTAAACACAACTGCTGAACTTCCTTTCCTACCAGCACTAATGCTGTATAGGTTAGAAGTGGTACAAGTTCCATACCACATTTTTCCCTTTTATACTTTGAAAACTTACTTTATAAGATCATCCCAGCACTGGCCTGACAGACTTCTCTTACTTGCTAGAGTTGGTGGACAGTATATTTCTACAGTAATCTAGGAAAATGAGACCCCCCCCCCCCCTATTTATCTGTATTCCTTGTACTAAATCAATTTCCAGGTGAACACAAAAATGTTTATCAATGTTTCTTAATGTGTTTTATTTTTTTCCCCCCCCAGAATCTTTTATTGATGTTGATGCAGATTTCCATGCTAGAGTACCAGTGGTGGTGTGCAAAGAAAAGCAAAGGTCTCAGTTGTCAATTTGTCTGTTCTAAATAGCATATAGCAATGTAGATTACACATACCAGCGCCTGTAAATGATGCTTCTGTACTAAATTATTACAGTTCCATGGATGTTGAGAGACAAACTAGGAATGGACTTGCCCATAAGTATTAGGCTAGAATAAGAGGGTAAGGGTTATTCTGTCCTCACCCCCCTCATCACCAATCCCCTAAAGAATAGCTGCTGTTTTTAGCATGCACTCTGCTTTCTTCTTGGGATGATAGCTAAAGTAAACAACTTACTTCTCCTTGATTAATGCAGATTTAATATTTGTTTGGGAAACTTAAAAAAAAAAATGTGAGGGCTGGTTGTTTAGTTTTTAATACCCTGTTGAGAAGGGCTAGACATGTACAGTATTTATCATTATGCACATTTAACATATACCACTTTGGATTCATGAGATGTTCCTCTAATTAGCTATTGACACAGTAGCTCACTGTTATGTGGCCTTTCTCTTGTATGCATCCCTATACTCTAGAAATGGTTTATAAACTGTTTTTAACTGGGTGTGGTCTATGAATTAGGATAATTTTCTTATAAGTAAATTCACAGTAGATTTAGTTCAATGAACTAAAATTACTTGGTTACTAAAAGCAAAAAGAAAATTCAGAAATTAAATGAAACTGCCCAGAAATTTAAAATGTACTTTTAAAGGGTTTAAAATGTTTACATTCCAAATCTAAAATGCACACATTGCTTGCTTCCTTCAATTGTAAATGTTAAGTCTCTGAGGCTGTTTAAATCTTTCCTTATAGCTCTAAGCCAGAGGTGGCCCGCCAGGCCATTCTGTCTGGCCAGCGAGGCCCCTAAAAAAAAAAAAATTACAAAATCAGTATTAATCTGTCCTGGGCTGCCTGTCATGTGGCCCTTGATGGCTTGCCAAAACTCAGTAAGCGGCCTTCTGCCGAAAACAATTGCCCGTCCCTGCTCTAAGCTGTAATGGTTTTTAGGATTTCATCTGATATCATCTTTTTAAGACTGTTGCGTGGTTTTTTATTTAGTTTCTTCATTGTTTCTAGTGGCCTTGTCTGTAAAATAAGTGCAGGAAATGAAAATGCCTATCTTACAACAAACCACTTGGCAACGCTTGGAAAACTAGAACCTACACTTGTACCACTAGTTATTGCCTTCAGGTACTGGGCAAAGGTGAGTCTTTATCTTGTGTAGTGCTTTTTATCCAACATATGATGAGTTTCTTAAGCATGCATCTAGGTAAATGTCAGCTGTATATGAAAGTATAGGCATATCTTGGTTTTTACCACAAGTAGATGTTTTACCATAACCATAATGATCTATTAACAAACTCCTTTTTGTGTATTTGCTGAGCTTCTAGCTAAATTCCTAACAATGCTTTCAATGTAGAAAGTACTACCATTTATATCTTTTTGTGCATCTATTCATCTTTATTCCATGCACCTGATCAGCAACTGCAATAGTGCTTTGGGTGCATAAGAGATGTTTGCTGCTCTTTCCAGATTATATGTAAAATATTCTTTATTCTTAATTTGTCAAATGAAGTAATTTTTCACATTTCAAATTAATAGAAATTAGAAAGAGCTCTGGTGAAGAAACATAAGAAAGATGTTTTCTTATGTGATGCTAGTAGCCAAATGTGAATGATGATAGAGTATGTTTCTCTAATACAGAGTGTCTATTTATAATGGTGAACTTAATCATCTTTGGTTACGCTGTTAGGTAGTGTTCTGTTGGGCTGGGCAAAGCTTTGGTCACCGATTCAATTCAGAGGAGATTCGGACCGATTCGGCGGTCAAATCTCTGATTCTGAATTGAATCGAGAGACCCATTAAAAGGTCTGAATCTAATCTGAAGCCTCCAAATTGATTCGGAGATTCAGATTGGCTGGAGAGAGGCAGGCACAGCTGGGCGGCTGCAGGTTCTTTTGCTGTGCGGTGGGGCTCTGCCACGAGCCCTCAGAAGCCCTGATCCCCACTGCTGCAGCCTGTGAGTGTGGGGCTGCTTTTTTGTTAAGTGCCGAGAGGTTGGGCTGAATGTGGGATGGGGCTGGGCAGGGCAGCCATGGTGGCTTCTCCCCCTGCCCATGGAGAGGCAGGCACAGCCGGAGGAGAATCTGCAGCCGCCCAGTTGTGCCTCTCTCTCCCCGGCCAATCCGAATTGTTGAATTGGCACCAAATCTTCAATTATGATTCGGCTGACTCGAATGGGAACAGTGATTCAAATCACCAGATTGAATAACCGTCCTCCGAATTGGCTGAATGCAAATCCAAATTGGAATCAAATACTTCCCTATTCACATAGACCTAGTGTTCTGGGTATACATTTCTTCAGTAGCTTCAGAATGTGCAACTACAAAAATAAGATTTGCAGTTGGTTTGGAGTTTGTTATATCATTATTGTTTAAATTGAAAAGGATAACTTTTTTCAGAGATTTATAGGAATTACATGCCTGTATCTTGTCGTTTCATGTATAATCCCAGTCATAGCGTATCTTCTGGCTCCCGTGTCCAGAAGTTTATCAGAACCAATGTACATAGAATCAGTATGTTTATAGTGTAGAAGTAAGCACAATAAATACATGAAGCCCTGCTAAATCAAGCCTATACCTTAATATGGAAATAAAATAGCTTTGTCCAAGTGTTAAGTCTCTCTCAGCTCTTAAATTGGCTGACTTTTGCAAATAGGAAATAATTTATACTTGTAAAGATGACGTGATATGATGCCTGAGGCAGAGAAACATTAATAATTATTCCTTCTTTTTTTATAGCTGTGTTGTGTTGATCGTCCTGAAGAAGGAGGCTTGCCACCTTATGTATTTGCTTTAATGGTGATTTTCTTTCTACAGCAGAGGAAAGAACCACTTCTCCCTGTTTATTTTGGATCATGGGTATGCATGTTTAAGTATTTTGAATCTGAATATGGTAACTTCTATATTTTTGTGGTACAAGTATGTAATAACTTACCTCTTCCTTTTTCTGGGTCAGAGGTGGAAAAGGCTCTTAACAAGAATATGTGAAACATGTTAAATGCAAGGTGGGGAGGGGAACTGTTAAGTTCTTCAAACTCAGATAATGAAATGCCAGAATTAAAATTATCTGAGCAAATGTAGTTCCACCTCTCTGTGCATGTGTATTGACAGATTCTAGTTATATAATCATTTTTCCCCCCCACAGGATTCCAGACTCATTCACTGCATAGAACAGAAAGTACTCACTTAATGAGATGCTTTTTATATTGTTTTCCCCTCATTGTTTAATGTGTGGCCCCATGCCTCACTTACAACACATTGTTCAAACCTGCTGTGAAGGCAGATTTATTAATTTCCTCATATGCATGTCTGTGCACATGACTGTCCTATCAGAATGCTTCAGAAATATTAAAAGTAACTTGCTTTGGAATATTTCTGAGAAGCTAGGGGGGTGGCTATCTGCATTTTACAGGTAGGAGAATTAAAGCATAGAACTTAAAAGTCAAAAGAATTAACTAATTGTGTGTGTGCAGTTTAAGAAAACTGGGACCTGGTTTCTCCTTTGCTCAAGTATGTAACAGTTACATAATTAGAGGGCATTTAGCCAGTGAAACAGCTACAGATGCTGAAGATACTGAGACATTGAGTGCTTAAGCCAGTAGAGACAGTCTTAGGCACATGCAGAAACAGAACTTGAAACACCTAGAGGTCTTAACTGGCAAGACCACAGGTGTCTGCTAGTTTTAAATTCACACTCTTTGGCTTAGGCATCCAGCTCCTACCTCGGTTTTCTGTTTCTCTGTGGTAGAAGCACCCCAGTTCTGCAGGGCAGCTTTCAACTGCCTTCTTTTTTTCTTTCTTGCAGTCTGCAGCCTCATTCTCTACACACCTTTCAGCATCTGCAGTCAGAAAACTAGGGCCTACATAAATCTTCTTGACTCAAAAATTTGTGTTCACCTTTAGAACCAATCCATTGTCTCAGTGTCTGAAGTTGGGGTCCCAGGGGAAAAATAGTAATCGTATAACTAAAGATTTAATTATCGTGTGCATACTCAAGGGAGTGAATTAAGGTTATATAAAAGATGCATAAAATTCTTTAAATCACTTGAGTGACTTACTAGGGCTTAAGTATTTTTTAAAGGGTGGGAGGAATATGCAAAGCATGGAATAGCCTTTGTCAAACACTGATTGTTGCATCACATCCTGAGTTTGTGTACAAATGTCCATTTGTAGAGGCTTCAAAAAAAGAAAAGCGGGGTGGGAACTATTGCTTGGAATAAGCTGCAGCTCTGTTCCCAGCATAAAGCTGTGAGCAATATATTACTATGCCTGCATTTTTAAGTTGAGGGGAAAATTCTTGAAGTTAGTAAGAGTTTTTTCCATGCAGTGGGGCCAGGATTTAAATCTTAGTTTTGAATGACTCGGGGGAGATGATTTTAGGGAAAAAAACCTAACCAGTCTCTTATTATGTCTATCGTAAATCATGGTGATTTTGATCACCTCTAACATATTGACTGTTTTCTGGATACCATGGGAAAAGTGGGTTTCATGTACGCCAGGCATGAAACATTAAATATTTTATCTCTCTCTTTTTCTGTTTCCTCCAGATAGGAGGATTCTCACTAAACAAGTTAATGAACTTTAACCTTAAAGAGGTTGAGAATGATATTGTGGTCTGGGAACAGAATCCTGTGGATGATTCTGCCTCTCCAAAAGAAGCTTCTCCTAAAAGGGGCAAGGTCTGAATAATTTCTCTTGCTTGATAAGAGAGTCTATTGCTACTTTTACCTGTGAATAATCCAATTCTTTTTTTTTTTTTTAAGTTGAGTAAAATTGTGAAGTTAGGTGATCTGCCAAAGTGTATGGGTGTAGGTCTTCTGGTACTGGAAATCACATATGGAAGTTGGTGTGCCTTCCTAGCTTGCCCAAGAGAGAGACCCTTACTGATTGTATAATAACTGTCAGCATTTTTATCATGATTCTGAGAAATAGCTTAACTTCATAATTGCAAATCTAGTTGCATTAGTGTCTTGTACAGTGTAGAAATTATATTTTATTTAGTAATAGCTAGCTATAATTTTTGAAAAAATGAAAAATACCTAATTGTAGATGATAAAATCACTACCAGTTTTAAAATATATAGTACAAATGTATTTTAATTAAGCCTTTCAAGATAACATATTGGATGTATTTACACTTTTGTAACTCTTTTTGTAGTATTCTTTAGTAAAGACCACTAAAACAGGACAAATTAATGAAAAATAGAGACATTGCCTTCTAATGCACCCCATATTCAGTCTATAATAGAAAATAATACAGTGATTATTGCCTCTTTTTTGTCTCTTTCACATCACTTAACATTTTAAATTGCAAGTTTTAAAATATGTTATACTCTCATTTAACTCAGTATGTGCATATATAGTCATTAGTACTTTTTATATAACTTCCGTTGCAAGAAGTTGTTTTTTTTTGTATGTACATTAAAACTGAAGAAGTCTAATTTCTTTTTGTTCTATAATTGACAGGTTTCCTTGGTTTTTAATTTGGGACATCAGTGTTCAGCACCAATTGGGCAGCTCTGGGTAGAACTGTTTCGTTTCTATGCTTTGGAGTTTAACTTGGCTGATTTGGTTATTAGTATACGACTCAAAGAAGCAGTGTCTCGTGAATCAAAGGACTGGCCTAAAAAGCGTATTGCTGTAGAAGGTATGTGAAGTTTATCGTTAAACTCTGCATTTTGGATCCTCCAAGCTCCCAGCAACACTACAGTGTAAAAAAGAAAATCAGTTTAAGCAGTCGATATCTATCAGATGCCATCAAATGGCTTTAGCCTAGTATTTCATTCAGCATAGTATAGTGTTTCCTTCAGCTTAGTATAGTGCTCCGATCTGTTGCTATCATGCCTTTTAATACAGCTTGTTAATTTTAAATATTTATATATTTTTAATGTTGTAAGACAAATTAGGGCTTATCAAACCCTTTTCTGTTATGTTTGGTAATGAAGATGCTGACTTAATTCTATTCACTCGATTCATTTTTTTTTTTCTTCCAGACCCTTACTCAGTAAAAAGGAACGTGGCAAGAACTCTGAACAGTCAGCTAGTTTATGAATATATCCTTCATTGCTTAAGGGCAACTTACAAATATTTTGCCTTGCCTCACAAAAAGTCTTCATCATCCAGCAAGAAAACCCCTCTTAATGCCAATACAGAAATATCACGAAAGTTAAAACCTGAAAAGAATGCCATAATGCATGACACTGCTAATGTGCAAAACTTAAGTGATAAAACAGAGAAAGTGTTGGCAGGTGACTATATTAATAACACAAATGTATGTTCAGACATCCCTCAGGCTCATACGATCGATCCCTCAAAGCTGTTTGATGGCTCCGAAAGCCTTACAGAAGAAGAATTGGCAGAAGATATAGGACATTTGGAAATTACCCAGGAAGATTCAGATTGTGTAATTGAAGAGATTATTTCTGGTGATAATGAGGACTTTAAACCAAGCTGTGAAGAGACAGAAAGTGGAAATGAAGAGGAGGACGAGGAAGAGGAAGAACACGAACAAGAGAGAAAATGGCCAAACAGTTTGGTAGCTGTTAATCAGGATTTGGATGAAGACAGTGAAAATGGAGATCTCCCTATTACAGCAAATGAGCGTGATATTGAAACATGCAATATTTCAGACATGGAAGGCTTTCAAAACACGGCAGTTACAGAGAGTGATGAATATGGCTTAGAGTGCAGTGGGATACTGGATGAGAAGGCTGATATTGATGAGGAGAGTACAGAAGGTACTGATGAGCTAGATGAATCTCTGAACAAATTTGCACCTTCAGTACAGGACCAGATATCTGAAATCAATAATTCAGATGATGAGGATGAAGAGGAAGAACAATGTCTTGTCTTAAACCAAACAAAATGCGGTGATATTTTGACTGTGGAAGGTGAGCTGGACAACACGTACACTGGATCTGGAGATGAAGAAGCATTATCTGAGGAAGAGGAAGAATTGTCCATCCCTGTTAAATATGAAGACAAACAGTTGGAAGAAAATGTAGAAGAATCCCTCTTGGTAGATTTGAGTAAAGAGGATGTTACTGAAAAAGGAAGTACTTATGAAGGAAGCACAACAGTAGAACAACTTATCGAATCTGAGTTCTTTTATGAATTTAATAGACTTATTTTTACAAAGGGCAAGGTAAACATTTAACATCTAACCAGCTGGCAGCATAATTTAAACCTGGTAGAAATTGATATAAAAATATTTAGGTTTATTAGAAAAATGTTTGCTTGCTTGTTTTTTTTATATCTGTCTTGCTTTCTATTCATACAGTCTCCTACAGTGGTATGTAGCTTATGTAAACGGGAAGGTCATCTAAAGAGAGATTGTCCAGAAGACTTCAAAAAAATTGAACTTGACCCTTTGCCAGCATTGACGCCCAAGTTTTCAAATATTTTAGATCAAGTTTGCATCCAGTGTTACCGTAAGTTGTCAGTACCAAGGTCCCTTCTCCCCCCACTTTGTTTATGCTGGAGGATAAAATGAATTGTCAGAAAATTACATACTGTAGGTTAATGGTACTGAACCAAGACTAGGTTAATGTGTAAATTACACCTGACTTTTCATAGGTGATTATAAGTCTCGTCAAAATTGTGGTGAAGGATGTAAAATTTTAAAGTATATAGGCTGACCTTCTGGAAGGCTGATCTGAATGTAGAGTCAGTGTAAGCTTCTGTATATTTGGCTCCTCATTTAGGCATCTCCGTATAGACTTGACTTCAGGTACCCCCAATGACCTTCTTAACTTGGACCAATACCTTTCTTCTTGGTTATTTATTTCATTATTAGAAGTGACCGTGTGACAGAAAACCCTAGGGAGAACAAACAGAACAAATATTTACAAGGAATAACATGTTAACTTTGTAGTTCTCTGCCTATTTCTGTATTTACTTGCTTTTTTCAGTGTGATTTTTTTTCAACTCTGACCAGGCCAAATCTGTTCTTTGCGTAATGTACTGTATATTTGTGTTCAAGAAGAGAAACATCTACTCCTATCTCTTCTCTGTCTTCCCTTCTGTAAGTGGCAAAACTTAACTACTTGTTGTTGACCCTTTTTACATATTGCTTTGCATGAATTTTTTTTTCTGTTATTTTTTAAGAGGATTTTGCTCCAAATATTATAGAGGATCAGGCTCGTGAACATATACGTCAAAACCTGGAAAGCTTCATCCGAAAAGAGTTTTCAGGTAATTTTTATGTTGTTTTTTATGTTCTTACTTCAGCTTTAACTGCAGGGGGACTGAGAGCTCAACAAATTTATTGTGTCAGTATAAAGGATCTAGATTTTTTTTTTTTAATACCCTACCTATTTAATTGATCAAGATTCTCCTAGTTTAATATTAAGTTGTTTAATAGCAGTTTCTACATGATGATAGGGTCTTGTTCCTATGCATATACCATTTCCTGCCCCAGTAAGGCATATGCTCTCACTCTGTCTCTCTTTATATTTCTTTTATTCTTACTTTTAAAAAAATCAGTTGCAGGGATTGGAAAACTTGAAACTGGTATGGAGTTTGTTTTTGTGTGTTAAATTTTGCTTGTTAAGAAATAGCTATACATGACCTCAGCACAAAAGAGTAACAGCAGGTTAAGAACCTAGCAGTCGAAATTCAATAAAAGAGTTACCATATTTACCCAAATCCAAGATGTCTCTGGATTAAAGATGGACCCCCCCTCTCCGCCCCCCCCCAGTAATTACATTCTATACATGGAACATTTTAAATATTTTTCCATGTATAAAATCTAATTGTTGGGGTTTGTCTTAGATTCGTCATGCCCTGCCTCCCCTGCAACTTTCCACCCTTGCTCCCTGCAAATGCCTCCCCACCCCCTGCTCCACTGCATACCCTTCTTGGATTAAAGATGGCCCCCCCCTCTCCGCCCCCCCCCAGTAATTACATTCTATACATGGAACATTTTAAATATTTTTCCATGTATAAAATCTAATTGTTGGGGTTTGTCTTAGATTCGTCATGCCCTGCCTCCCCTGCAACTTTCCACCCTTGCTCCCTGCAAATGCCTCCCCACCCCCTGCTCCACTGCATACCCTTCATGTTGAATGGTTGGACAAAAACCTCATCTTGCATTTGAGTAAATATGATGTATAGTATTTTTAGCCACACCTTGCTAGCATAAAAAGAGACTATTTTAAAGCATTTTAATCCTTTCAAGATACCTGTAAACTTGCTAAAACCTCATGATAACCATTTTCAAGCTCATGATCAGAATTTCAAAAATATTTTAAAAAAACAGATTTAGGAAACGGCTCCAGAATTTCCATTCTTCTGGACATTTTTTTTTATTTTTGTCTGATTTCTAAAAACTGGAGTTTACTGGACCTTTTTCTGTTTTTAACCTAAACATGGATCATAATTTTTGGTTTATTTGACATAAATGTTCATCATGGCAAAAATGCCTTTTTAATTTTTGATACCTTGCATTAACTGAATTAGAACCTATTAACTTTGCAGGGCTGTCTTCCTTAAAAGAACAAGAAATTTGCCTTATTTATTAAACAGCCCCTTTAGAAAGTAGCTCAGTGTTTAACAGAGACATGGTATAACTGGGCCTGTTCAAAACCATGATTGTACGTCATGTTTTTTTATAGGAACAAGGCTGAACTTGTTTGGCTCCTCAAAAAATGGTTTTGGCTTCAAGCAAAGTGACCTAGATATCTGTATGACAATTGATGGACGGGAAACTGCTGAGGTAATTTGCATTGCATTTTTGTACAAATGTGTACATGTAGTTAAGTTGTACAATTTTTTTGATTCTATGACTAATCTTTTTAAAAAGAACCTTCACATTACGGAAAAACTCAAGTTGTCTGAAAAATCGGGTTGCTGGATTCAGCATTCCGGCTCGCTATCACTCGCTGTCTGTCGCTGGCTGTCAGCCATATCATCGTCTTATAAGAATTCTCTCCCTCACTGCTTAATTCTGTTTATGAATTCTGCAGGGAAGTGATGATGTTTTTCAAGGAAACTAAGATGCATCTGGTTCAACATTACAGGTCTGCTGCCTAATAAACTAGAGAAAGAACAAAGAGTGGAAAAGGAGCAAGACCTCCTGTTAATTAACAAATGTTTTAAGTGCAAATTTACATAAAAACAGAATACTAAAATATCAGTTAGTGCTGACCTTGTCTTAAGCTGCACTTTTTAAAACTGGTTTTGTATTATTGCCATTGTCTGTATAATTATATGCCATTTACTGATGACAAGCAAAGAGAAGTTTATCCGCTGAAATGACTTGGTTAAAACCCTTTCTAACTGCAATAATTATACATAGCTTTTCTAAATTTCACGGGAAGCTTTTTGTAATCAACACAGAATAGTTTTTATACATTGTAATCCTTTCTTATTTTTATTTAATTTCAGGGGCTTGATTGCATAAGAATTATTGAAGAATTAGCAAAAGTACTCAAGAAACAGTCAGGTATCTTTCCTGAAAATAAGTGTCTTAGTTCTTTTTACATAAATTTGTAAATAATTCATAGAGTGAGGTGGTTTAAGGGGCATACTGCAAAATTACTGTTGAGGAATAATGAGCCTAATATTAGTGGGGTGGAAGCCTTAGACCATAAATACTTGCATATCTTCATTTGCTTAAGTAGATCTATTAAGTGTTATGATGTTCATAAGGTTGCTGGCACACATTCATTTAACGGTGTGATGACAGGAATGTACACATGCATGGCAGTAGGCATGATTTGGGGATCAGATCCCATCAGGCAATTACTACTTACCAGTGCAGGACAAGCCCAGGATTATGAGCCTAAACTCCCACTGCACTTGCCCTGCCCCATGTTCCATTTAAGGCACTATGGAGGCCAGCCACAAAAAAAGTGTTTACACATCTTTTGTGGATTATTTTTGTGGCTGGTTTCCCATTTTGTTGATCCTTGTAATTCCTTGAACATGTATAAAGGTTACAGTTTATGGTGAGATTAACAGAGTAATCTTGACTTCTTCAGTGTAACATCTGCCAGGAGTCTTGGACTGGATCTATTTTAGACACACAGATGCTATGTCTGCAAACTGTACATAAAAACAAGTTGTAAACTGAAGTTTGACTGAGGACTGAGCCACTAGTTATACTTTTAAACTTAACTACCCATTTCTTGATACATTATCACTGAAACAGTTGGGAATATTTATCATCATTAATACTATTATTAATGAGAATATATTTTTATATTTTAATGCCTTTTATGAAAACATCATATATGGTTACAGTGAACTAATCTCTCTCTACATATCAAGTTATTAGATATTTAAATGATTTCCATTTAGTTTTTAGTTAATGTTAAAAGATTAATTTTGCATTATATTGAATAGGTTCTGTGTTTTTATGATTTTTTAAAATTAGTGTTATAATGCAAATTGATTTTGTTATACTCTTAATAAAGAGTTAAAGTATACCTTTGATATCTCCCAACTGATTGAAACCTACTGCAGCCTTCGGGGAGTATTACTGGAGTACTTGATTCCATGTGTTGTTGTCTTTAAGTGGAAAATCAATAATTTCAATATTCCATTTTAGGTCTAAGAAATGTCTTGCCCATAACAACTGCTAAAGTCCCAATTGTCAAATTTATCCATGCCAGAAGTGGTCTTGAAGTAGACATCAGTTTATATAACACGCTAGTAAGTATCTCTTAATCTTTTTACATAAGCTACGGGAAGAATGGGACATTATCATGGGGATTTAGCATGTTTTTTCTTTTCATGATGCAGTAATCATTGTCGTATATCACCTAGTGCCGTTAGATTCTTAGAATCTAATCCACCATTTATCTCTGCCTGGGTAGTCCAATACAGAATTGAGACCTTTAAAGTGGCTATTTCTTATTAAGAAGGTAAACTGTTTAATAATACCAATCCTTGAGTGTTTAGATCTGTCTTCAGGCTTTGGAGGAAAAATAATAACATCCTAAAGAGCAAAAAGACCATTGCCACATGTCTTATGAGCAAGGATTGCTTTGTATCAGGACTATCTGAATTGTCATGAAATAAGTAGATATCTCCTGGACTGCTATGGGGAATTAGGTTGGTAAAAGGAAGAAAATGTTAGCTTAAAGTTCTCTTACTGGCATGTATGTCCAAATTGTATCTGTTTATAGATTTCAGTTTGAACTCTGAGTATGGGTTTTGAAGAAACAAAGAAGTTTGTCAAGTATTAGCAAAATGTTTTTAAACTTTTGTATCAGTGTGTGAGGTAGATCTCAGGAATGCTACTTTGCGATGAAGATTTGTTCTTGAAGGTTACCCACTTGTGTGGATCAGTCAGATAGTTCTTGTATCTCTGGACTGAAAAGATGTGAGTTTGGAAACCATACCAGATATCATCTTCCAGAAACCTTTTGAAGGTGCAGTGTTAGGTTAATGCTTTACTTCTGTCAGATAATATCCTTGTAATGATGCATCTTGTCATTTTGTGAGCGGATAAATGTTAAAAAGTGCTTTTAAGGTCTCCTTAACAGAGCATAACATTGTCGTCTCAATGAACACGTGTGTACTCGATAAAATGTCTTTCTAGTGTCAAGGACCATGCATTTGCTGCTGCTGGGAATGCAGTAGCTGCAGTGTTTGCCTGTGACTTTGTACAGGCTAGATACAGGCATTTAGTTTCTACCAAGAGAATTGCTCTCCTCTCAGTCAAAAGCAGAAGTGTAGAGATGTTTAGATTTTTTTTTCTCCCAGATCAAAAAAAAAAAAAAAAGTAGCTCTGGGTGAGAAATAACCCTGAAACAACCAATGTTAAATCACTCCTAGGAGAATTTCTCTTGGAAGATTGAATATCTGTGTATGCTTTCCCCCAGCTTCTCTCCTCCTGAAGATCAGGAGGCATGGAGCTTGGGGAAACGCTCTTGTGTCTTCCTGAAACTGGGGTTACCTCATAGATTGGGAGGTGAGGTGAGCAGCAGCCACAACTCCCTGCCACTTCACCAAACTTCTTTGACGTAGTCCCTGGTTTGGGGAAGAGGCAGGGGGCTTTGCCAACTCCCTCCAGCTTCTCCTTTCTATATCACTGCCCTGCTGAGTGGCAAAATGGTGATTTTAAAACCTGGTGGCTGGGAGCAAGGCTAATTGCCAGAAGGATGGGCATTTATGGTGGCAGCCTTCCTGGTTCTCCCCTGTGGAAGAATAACTCCCATTCCTTGCACTTTGGGCTGGCCCAGAGGAGTGATGGAAAGATGGGGAACATTCCACCCCTACAGCAAGGCTCTGGGACAAAGCCCTCTTCTCAGCTGCCAGCTTTAAAATTGCTGTTCAGCTGGGCAGTGGGATGGCCAGGGGAGCCAGAGGGACTTTGGAGCAGATATAAGAGGCTTCTCCCAGCCTGGCTCCCAGGTCCTGACCCCTCTAGCTTCCCTTTGCTGCCCACACCACCCAGCTGACCAAGAACAATGCAGAGTAAGGCAGGCTACTGTGCTTTTGCTCTCCCCTCTCCCTGCATTCCTCCAGAGGAGCGCAAGGAGCTGTTCTCCTGCAAGAGAGAACTGGAATGGTTTCCACCATGGAAACTTTCCATGGTTTCCACTTTTATTTTTTCAAAGTTTCCCTCAACAGAAGCTGTAGTCTGCTAACACATTTTCCACATCACTCACTGGTTCCCAGAATTGACTACCTTGTTTATTTACAGGCCCTGCATAACACAAGACTCTTGTCATCTTACGCAGCCATTGATTCTAGAGTGAAATATCTGTGTTATACAATGAAAGTCTTTACAAAGGTGAGTTCTACTTCAAGTATTCTGGAAGTGATAACATCCACAGCAAAAAATTATATCATTTAACATTTCTCTTTCTAGATGTGTGACATCGGAGATGCATCTAGAGGTAGCCTTTCTTCCTATGCATATACTCTTATGGTGCTTTATTTTCTTCAGCAAAGAAATCCACCAGTTATTCCTGTTCTTCAAGAGGTACAGTATGTCAAAAAGTAAATTAGTAGAAGTCAGTTTTTTGGTACACTATTGACTAAAATCTTTATTGAAATATCAAATCTGAACAGCTATACTAACTAGTTACTCTGTACTTAGATCTACAGTGAACCAAAGAAGCCTGAAATTTTAGTTGATGGTTGGAATGTATATTTCTTTGACAGAATAGAAGAATTGGTGAGTATTTCACGTTCCATTTGATATAGTATTATACAAAACAGTTCCCAGTGCTTATAGTGGGCCCCATGGTTTACTCTCCACATGCCTACTTTCATATATGTAACGCTAAAACCATGGCTGCCTATTAGTACTGAAAATAACCAGGACAGCCAAGTCTGTCCATAATAGCCAGCACACTTATTAAAGTATAAATAGTACCTTTGTCATTGACATATGAGGGTAAATGGGTAGCACTATTTGCCCTTCATAAACAGCTGCTCACATCAACCATAGATCTTTAAGTGGTGGGGTCTGCAACTTGCAAACTAAAACTACTTCTGTTAAGACACGTGTTAAAAGTGCAGGAGTTGTAGATCCAATCACTAAAATCACATTTGCCTTTGAATTATACATATGGGAGGAATAAGAAAACATTCTTATAAATAGCACATAAATTAGGGCAAGAAATATACTGTATTTGAAGGAGAAAAGTAACATTTATTTGCAACAGAAGAGTCAGAAAACTTCTGTATAAAAGTACCTATTCATGTTTGTTGTTTTAAACTAATAAAAAAATGCCTAAGTTGTCTCGCATTAGAGAGATATTGAGAGAGAGTACTGCTTACATTTCTAAAGCAGTGTAGGGGACATAGCCAGATAACTAAAAACATTGGACAAATAATGGAAGTGTGGCTAAATATATCTGTTTTTGAAAAAATTGGTCTTATGTCTTCAGACTTTCATTACATAGTTGTTTACATGGAATATATGAAACGTGCATCTTTGTGTGGGGGGAGGTGAAAGCTACAAAACATGAATACTTTGCATTTGATAGTTTGTATTAGGTTTTGCTAACAAATCATTGCCAATCTGCTACATTCCTTTGATGCGTGGCATAACTCTTCAGCTTAATCTCTTAAATTTAGTGGAGTAATTGTGTTTAATGAATACACATCTGCTTAAATTAAATTTTGCCTGCTCTGAAAAAAAATAACAGGGAGAGGGGAAAGAAATTGCTAATATTGATGCTACTTAAATGACCTTTAATTTATTAATATTAGCCTTCAAAATATGAAGTGATGGAAGTGTTTAGAATAGCTTTAAACATGCTTCTGTATTACATTAGGTTGTGTCTGAATCACTGAATATCAGAACAAGATTTTTTTTTCTTCATTTCCAGCCAGCTGTTTGGCCAGACTATCATAAAAATACTGAATCTGTTGGACAGCTATGGCTGGGACTTCTCCGTTTCTACACAGAAGAATTTGATTTCAAAGAACATGTCATCTGCATTAGGAGAAAAAGTCTACTTACAACCTTCAAGAAACAGTGGACCTCCAAATACATTGTCATTGAAGGTAGACATTGAATGCAGGAGTCACTGATACGTGGGGTTACTCTAATATCCATTTGAAGAAATCTGCCTTTTCCATGTGTCTTTTACTTTCTTCCTGTTGGATTAAGAACTACTACTCCTAAATACTTGGAAATTCTTAAATGTTGCACCAGGAACTATGTCATGAAAGTCTGAGAATAATTCCAAAGCTTGTCAGTGCTGGCACTAACATTCTGGCCAGTCTGACCTTGTCATAAAAAAGTCTTCATCCTCATCCTTTCCTCTCCCCTCCCCTGCCCCCAGCCCCTTCATTGCATTTTCAGCATTTCATTCAGATAGGGCCTGTGTCCTTTTGAGTGTGCTCTCTTTTGGTATATACAGAGAAACTCTATACACAAAAATCAGTTTGTAGTTGAAATAGAATGTTGGATGGCTCATGTACATTTTAACTGGTTAGGATCACTTGATTTTTTTCACGCTAGCTTTAGTAATATAATCCCATAACATTCTTTACACAGATCCCTTCGATTTGAACCACAATCTTGGAGCCGGATTATCAAGAAAAAGCAAGTATCCATAAATAGCACATAGAAGAGGCAAGAATCTTGTTTTAGTCAGCAACTAATTTTTTGCTTTCATTTCCTAGTGACAAATTTTATAATGAAGGCCTTTATCAATGGCAGAAGGGTATTTGGTACCCCAATCAAAGGATTTCCTAAAGAATATCCATCAAAGATGGTAAGTGTCTTAAGGATGTGTTGGAGAAAGTGTGCGCGTATCTCTTACTTACCATGAAGCCTTGCACAGAATTCATGGAAAAACAGTTGCACTCTGTTAAGGACTAACACTTTTCTTTCATATTTCACTGGTATCCTAGGTAGTCATGGTTCAGAATTATACTGTAAATTGTTGGATTTTTTAATACTTATTGTGACTTTGCCTAGAAACATTAACTGTGTTGGAGTTTCATTGTTCAGGCTCATGTTACGTTGTCCTCCAGGAAAGCTTAGTCTAGAACAAGGGCTCAATGTTTTTGGGCAGAGTGCCAAAATCGCCCACAGCCTCAACTTGTAAGATGTTGGTGTGCCGAGGCGGACAGCAGGGCAGCCACAAGGGACTCGATCCTTGTTGTGGCAGTGCAGCCTCAGCCCCTTCCCCCACTGTCCACCCCTAGGCACGCATGCCAAACAAAATGCCTTTGCATGCCACGCTTTGGCATCCATGCCAGGGGTATCTTCCCCTGGTCTAAAATATACATGGTTGAGCAGGCTGCTTTAAGAGGGAAGTAGCAGCAGCCAGGGGATCAGAAAGCATCAGACCTTGCAGGCTTATGGTTATAAGCAAGGACTTATGCAGTTCCATAGCTCTGGATTACTGCTAAATTAGCGTGTGGAATAAAAGCTGTGCCTTTTTTGTTTTCATAGGGAACATAGTAGTTGTGTATCAAGTTAGGAAGGCTGTAGTTAATGGCCTTCCACATTCTATAGTGTGGACCACTACATGATACAGATCATTTTCTCACTCTTTCTGGGTAAATCATCCCAGCCCTTTCTGGTGAAAGTGGTCCACTTGTTGTGTTGATGTGGCCTCAGTTTCTAGTTTTGCCTGTATGGCTAGCAGCAGACATTGCATTTGTCCCTGGTCACATTGTGCCTGAGTTTGTCCTGTAACAGAAATGTCCCAGAAACGGTTTGTACACATCACCCTTCCAGTCAGGGTTTAGAGAACAGCCAAATGTACTGCTGCTTTTCTGCTGTTGATTGTTATGCAGTCCTGGGACAGTGGATCAGACACATCGCAATGTCCTGGAACAAACTGTTAGCACGTCTTATCTCATTAACCTTTTTTGGACTCGTTCTGGGATAATGGACATGAATGTCTGAACAGCTGCACTTTTGTCCAAGGGTAAAATGGCTTCTCCCAAGACACACGTGACATTTGTCTGTAGCCTGTAACTTTTTTTTTTTTCCCCTTTTAGGAATACTTCTTTGACCCAGAGGTACTGACAGAAGGAGAACTGGCCCCAAATGATAGGTGCTGCAGAATTTGTGGTAAAATTGGGCATTTCATGAAAGACTGCCCCATGCGAAGAAAGTAAGTATAGTTTTGGGGATGTTTTTTTCTTTGGTACTACAGGTTTCCTTAGATATTTTAAGGTAGATTGTTTTAATAACTTTAGATTTAAAATAATAATTTCACACTGCACATTTTGTTTTAATTCTTAAGCTGAAAATATGTGCCTTTTAACTTTTTGCATTTTTGTGGCTTTTGTTGGATTTCACTGTTATTATTTCGTCATCATCAGAATTGGGTTTTTTTTATAGAAAAAAATATGTTATAACCTTTGATGAAATGTATATTTTACCCAAGGTACTACTCAGCAATTTCAGGGATAATATTTGTTCTGGCCTAAATAAAGGAAAGCATTATTCAGAGAGAATCTGAATGCAAAGATGAATAGTGATGTGCTGGAAAGAGAGAGCTCATGAAAACTTTCTGTATGTTTTTGTTTAATAGCTTCTATTTATAGAATCCTGGAGCTCCCCAGCAAAGGTACCTTTTGTGATGTTTACTGAATCATGCTTCCCATCGTGCCAAAAAGCAAGTAAAGGGCACCACAGCATGACTTTTTAGACACCTTTTCACCAGAACTGAGCCGAGCTTACACACAAGAACAAGGCTTCCTGGACTTGGTAACAGATGTCCAAAATTCAATAAATGCCTTACTGTAGAAAATGAATGCAAAATTGATTTTCTTGGACTTTAGATGGTAAACTCTAATGTCTGCATTTAATTCTACAGAAGCAATTAAGGATTGCAAATCTTAAAATGGTGACATTAAAATAAAAATCCAAGAGGAAATCATAAAAGCTTGTGTGGTTTAGTTGGAGGTGAATGGAAAATTAATTTCTGTTGCAGCCTTAATACCCTGGAAGAGTAAAATCCAGGCCTATAGGGTATTGGCTGTTTGAAAGGAAATAAACAGATTTTTATGTAAACGGTTTGATTCCAGAAGTACTGAGATCTGATGAGAAAGCAGGATGAGTTTTTAGGGGGCTACGTTACTTAGATGTGGAAGTGACAGAAATAAGATCCATAGATATTTCATTCTCTAGGTATGAATACATGCTATTTTCAGTTTCCTGTGAGCAGAGCATAGGTCAATGACTTTCTCCCCCCCACCCCTCCCTTGTTCTAGCTCTAAGAATTTGGGCTGTTATAGGGATGGTCAACCTGTGGCATGCGTGCCATGACACAGAGAGCTGCTATGTGGCATATGAAAACCCAGGCACTCAGTAAAAGCGGCTGGAAGATATGCAGGACACTACTGGGGGATGAGGTGTCAGATGTCACGGCCAAGAGCCAGTTTAACTCTCTTCTAGCTGTGCAGCTGCCACCAAATTTAAGCCTTTGCATCCTTGCTTGCCATATAAAACTGGGGCAGTTGCAAAGCCAGGGAAGTGTTAATCTTGTTAGCTATGACACCTTGCTTGCAGCAGTGTTTCTTTCTCCCACTTTGCACCAAGTACCCACAAGCTACAAGCCCTTCTGTGTTTATTCTGGCCTCCTAGGGTATAGACTCCATGAGGTACTTCTGGGAGTTGGGAAATACAGTGGCGCTCATGGAGGGTCAGGTTAATTTGTGGCATGCTAGACAAAAAGGTTGGCCACCAGTGGGCTATTGCAATAAAGGCTTGTCTAGAGAAAATCATCCTAGTTCAATTGTATGTCTAGTCAGGTTGAAGGCTTGTAATTACACACACACACACACACACACACACACACACACACACACACACACACACACACACACACACAACCCCTTTTCTGAGAAGGCCTTCAACAAACCATAACAAAAATAATTACGTAACTACTTCGAGAAGAAGGAACATCTAATTTTGATTAAATATCCTTTTTTGTACTACAAAGCTTTATAACTTAATTAGGGAATTGATGTGGGTACTGATGTGATACCAAGTTAGTAGGCGATCCATGTGTAACAATGGCTGTAGTTAAGACTATAGGGCAGATTTTCAAAAGCATTTAAGTGGCTTCGGGGTACCAGTTAATTAATTTTGTAATAGATTTGTAGATTTTGAAGTATCATGGGCACTTTGAATCTACTACCCACATTAAAATTCTTTAATGTTGTTAATTTTGGGCCATATTTTTTCAAATGCATTGCGATTGAATAATATCTAACCAAATGTTATCAAACTGGAACTATGGCATCCTTTTTTGTGAAGGATGATACCAGTTTATGGGGAAAAAAAATTAAATTATTTGAGGAGAGAGCATCTTTTTTTTAATGTTGTTCCTTAATTGCAAATCTGACTTGACATAATTTTCCCTAGTCTTGTGAAGTTGTTAATGAGCCATTCTGCTTTTCAGGAGTGTACAGTAAGCCATAACTAAATCCTATATGCTCATAATTACTCAGTCAAACTCTTAATTGTAGTCCTTTATTTTTTAGTATTGTAAGTGGCTGGGATGGACTCATGATTGTGAATTAAAAGTTTTTTCCTTAATATGTCTAGCATTTAGTATGAAACTATGGCCACATTTTTCAAATACATCTCATGATTGAATAATATCAAATCAAATATGGTCCAGCTTGAAGCAGTTAAGCTATGGACTGTGAACTGGAAGCATTTTGTCCAGCTCAAATTCCTAAAAGTTACTACTACTGTTTCACCTATTCTGAAAAGATACTGGTGTTTGTTTGGGTTTCTTTTTCATGATGCTTCTAGTGTACATAATGCCTTTTTTCAGCTGGGCTTTAGCAGACAATTTGCCATGAGTGTATGAGCAAATACTGCTAAGTTCATCCCACCTACGCTTTAATAAAGGGATGGGTGCATTCACTTTTGTTACATGTTTACATGTTGCAGAAATGCTTTTAAAGTTATACTTGTTAATTCTCTCCTATATCTACTAGCATAAAGTGTAATTGCTGTTCTCTTCTGCAGAGTGAGACGGCTACATGATCACGAAGATATCAGAAACCAAAGGTACCCAGAAAATAAAGAGAAAAGAAGTAAAGAGGACAAAGAACTACAAAATAAAACCACAGAAAAAGACACCTCAGTCAAAGAGGGAAAGATGCAATTAGGTGCATCTCAGAAAAACAAACTAGGGAAGGGAACAGTGGAAATGGGAAAAGATAAGAACCCCAGGCAGTCAGCAGAGAAATGGAAACGGCAGGAGGACAGAGACTTAAGAGAAAAACGTTGCTTCATCTGTGGAAAAGAAGGACACATTAAAAAAGAATGCCCACACTATAAAGGACCCGCAGGTAAGAAACCCTGATATGACTCAACGTGAGCACTTCTCAAACAGAGCATATAACTCTCTGAAGTATTTAATGCATTTAGCTAACTAAATGGATCAGGTTTAGTAACTAATGTGTGCTGATCATTCCTGCTTTTTCAGGAAGGTGATAAACAAAAGCCCCACTTCCTTCCTTGGTCTTTCACCTACATTAAATGACATTCTGTACCTGAGAAGGGCTAGACATGATCTCTCTTTCTTTTTTAGAGGGAGGGCACTTGTCCATAACTTTTTTTTTTTTTTTGGCAGCACTCCATTTGAAAACCACTGTTGTGCTGCTGCAGCTTACAAGATAACTCCTTATTGAATAAGGAGTTTACCGGACTCTTAACTTTTTTTTCTTTTCACACAACAGCAACATTCTAATAGTTGTCTCCTATCCATATTCAGGTTAAAAAATAAATAAACAAAACCCACAGTGAAGCACAAAATTAAATCAAGTGCTATTCTATTGTTTTCTCTGTGAGAAACTCCTTGATATGTATTGGGTCGTTATGAGTGGAATAAACGTAACTACTGTCACAGCTTATGTAACACACGTTTCATCTCTTGGTTATGCAGACAGTAAGAGGCTGTGAAACCCTTAAAATTCAGACTGAGTGCTGAATAAACATTGCCATAATAAACACTGGGTTTTTGTTTTTAAACATAACCATACAAATACCGTGTGCTCTGTCAGCATATTCCCCTGTTCTAAGAGCAGTGGCTTTCAAGTGGTCCCTACCAGACCGGGAAGCAAATGAGGCAGGAGCAGCTGCACTTGTCCTACCCTTTCTTTGTCTGACCCCACACACTCCTCCCTGAAACAGGCAGGTAGGACTGTTCCATCTGCTCCGCTTGCCTCTGTTTCTAGAGAGAGACTTTGAGAGTGAGTGTTCTTCCCACAGCCACTTCCCAATCTGACTCTGCAGGTGGAGTTTCACCCAACTGTGGCAGCAGTAGCGCCCACCCTCACTATAGCACCCTTGAGAAGTTCTTGCATCACCCAGGTTGAAAACCTGTGCTTTAGATCCAGAAGACAAGCTCCAGTTAGAAAAAGTCAGATATTAAAATTTTACTTCCCTTCATAATATCTGTTAAATAAGTATCCACATTTAAGATTTTATTTCATCTACTAACAGTAAAAACTGGACCCGCAGCGATCTGTCACAAGTTTAAAAATGTTTTAAGCAATAGAGACTAAACTACTTCTCCCCCCCATAAGTAGTTTAAAATTGCTGCAGATCTGTACAGTTTAGTTCATACTCAGATATAATGTGGCGATCTGTAAAGTTCTTCCAAGTCAGCAGCCAGACAGAAGAAACATTCCTTTTCTTTAATACCATGGGGAGAATGGCTATTTTAGCTGAAAACCACTGATGAGGAATTCCTAGGGTGACACCAAGTATTTCCTCCAACTAGAAGCCAATTGCCAAATTATCTGGATTAGGTTGACATCTCTTCAATCTTTTAAACAGTCAGTGAAAGAGAGTATCAATTCAGCAAAGTGAAGTATGAAGCTGAAGCCTATCCGAAGAAAACTGAAGGGTGCTCTTCAGCTAGCCTCCATCATCAAAAGGAATATCAAACTGAACTGTTTCCTGGGCTAATAAGTTGTCCCATTTGAAATGTTTCTAAGTAGAAACACTAAAAAAATGACACTTGTGTAGAGTATTTTTTAAATGGCCTGGATGTAATAAGGAGTCCTATGCATACAAAAGAATCTCAAAACTGAACTGTCCTGCATAGCTTAAATAAGAATGCCATCTTGGTAGGATACTCGTGAAGCATAAGTGAGAAATTTTGATATCATCCAAGACTGTTGCAGTCCTCCTTTCAGGAGGGAAATTATGTAATTTTAGGTGTTAAAGATTTCCAATAATACCCTTAAATTTCCAATAATACAGATGTGCGTAGCAAACCACCTTAAATGCATAGATGGACTCTCGTCAAATACATGGGTTTGAAATTAGGTTTCAGATCGATGTTTTGCCTGGCTTCTGACCTTCTGAGTCGCTCCATTGGCTCTCCATGTACTGTTGTATGTATTCTGAATTTTTTTTGCTCGCCCTCGGGACTCCATGATCCTCTCCCACATTCGCCCCTTTCACACTCATTTGGCCATTGACATTATCCTCAGTATCTATCCCTTCCCTTGTCTCCCATCTTTTTAATCCTGTACCTGGAATGCCCTCCCAACTAAATATAAGATTACAAGGCACTTGGATAATGTGGTGATAGAGGCCATATAGGTGCTTAAGATAGGCTGATGGAAATTGTTTGTTGCAGTTTCTGATAAGTAACTCTGAGTAATTCTTTATTGTATTATTCTCTCAGGTTGTTCAAAGTCAGAAGTTTTGTGTGGATCCCCTTCTTCACCTGGTGCTGTTAAACATGCTGGTAGACTAAATCAGGTAAATGCCACATAACCTGTTTTCTGTATCACTTCTGTTTAAGCATACTTAACCTGCTCACAGGAATCCACTGCAGCTGGTGTCAAGATTTTAATTGCACCCTTTTGGTTGCATGTTGTAATTTGTATGTTCATTCATCATCACTATGTGTTATTTTTAGGGAATGCTTTTACATGAAGAAAAAAAGAAACAAAAAGGAAAAGTGTTTTTGAGTCCCCAGTCAGGTTGGTAACTCTTTTTCAGTTTAAAAAAAAAAAATCACTTGCTAAAGCTGTGTTTTGGGAACTTAACATGTTCTTGCCCATTATCCATTAACCTTTGCTGATGAGAATTTTGGTAGCAGGGTGCAGTATTTTTTTATAAGTTCTTCTCCCTTCTCTTCCTGTTCTTGACTACTGGAGAGAAGGGAATATGTGCTTTGAAGGAGTGTCTATTAGGATGTACACATAGAGCATTTTACTGTAAGACCACCTCATAGGATGAATGGTCTATCTCTAGAATTTTACATGATCATTTAACTTAGGATGGAGTATTAAAGGAAATGCATCCTTTGATCATACTGGAAAAGGTGAAAGGTGGATAGTTAGGTTCAGAAGAAAGCTTAGAAATTGTCTTGCCATGTAAGCAGGAAAAAGATTCAGTAGGAGGTTATACTTGGACCAGATTAATTCTATATATTTTGTTAGAAGCAGGATGCTGCTGACACAGCCTTGCATAGGTTTCAAACATTTAGTAAGTTATAATTTGAAGAGAAAATCAAGAGGGTTTTTTTTGCAAGTTTCTTTCATTAAACAATTTGGTTTTAAGTTATCTCAGTGTTGAGGTGCTCAACCTGGCACTGTAGTTTTTTGTAGCATGGGTGCTAGACACTTTCAGGAAAGAAAATGAAGTGGTAGTTGGGTAGAACTCAGATTGCTATAAAGTGTCTAAAGCTAAATGCAAGTAATTCCTGAGGACTTGAATTTATTTATTTATTGGTTGTTGTAGTTGAAGGTCTTATCACATAAAAATGTATTGTTTTTAAACAAAGGGGAAAATTACTAGTTTGTTCCAAGTCATTCAAGCCTCAGTCTTCCTACTTAACCCATCTTAGGCTTTCATTAGTGATCATTTAATGCATGAAGTTGTCTTACCCTTGTTTTTGACATAATTTAAAGGGAAAAAAATATAATCATTTAAATTAGTTCATCACTAGGGCTACTCTAGCTTAATCCAAATATGTTGTTGATTTTTTTTTTCTCTCTAGGTTAGACAAGTAAATTTAGAGAGAACCTTAAAATCTCTTTCAAAAAGGTTGTATATAGATTGTTTTTTGGTTCAGTTGCAAATGTAGTAATGTGACTTTTCTTCTATTTAGGCAGTCTTTCCAATAAATATATGACTCAGGGAAAAGCCTCACAGAAGAGGACCCAACAAGAATCATGAGGGACCGAAGCTCATAAAATGCAATACAGACCGTCCATGCACTCAAATTAGGTTTATTTTGGCTAAACCATCTGGATTCACAGGACAGCAGCACAAAGCTATCTTCAACTTAAGTTAAAGAAAACTTCAGTATTTTATTTTAGATTGCTAAAAGGCAAAGCAGCTATGGATTTTAATGCAGTCCTCCAACCATGGACTCCTGCTCTTAAAAGATTATTTGAGTATTTTAATAGAAAGCCATGGTGTTTATATTCATTTACTAGGTAAAACTGGTAGATAAGGGCAGGTACTCAAAATGGACCATTTTCAAGGTTTTATCATTCAACCTGGCCCTAAATGCACTAAAATTGTGTGCAAGCCAAATATAATGTTATATTTTTCTTCAAAAAATAATTTTTTTGAAGGAGGAAATGATATTTATTAATGTTGATTGTTTACTGAATCCTTGTGTAAAAGTGTTTGAAATGTTTGTGGACTACTGCTGTGTTTGCAAACATTTTTTTTTTCTGTGGAGAACTGAAAACATGGACATTTAGTAAACTTTTATGTAAAACCTCTGTGGACAAGCAGTGCCATTGAGTTTGGGTTTTTCCCCTCCTCTGTGATTTTAAGAGAGTTAATTTGCTGCTGTGCTTGTGTACAGAAAAAGACTGAGAAGCAGGTTAGTCCTGTTTAGTGCTGCTAAGAATTTTCTCATGGCCTTCAAAATGCAACAGACAAAATTGCTTTAAGGGAAAAAATAAGTTATATTCAACAATTTAGGGTAAATGCATTTCTTTTTACAAAAAAATAAATAAGAAGAGGATCCATCTGCCAGTCAAGGATGTAATTAGTGTCGTCATCTCAAGTTTTTTCTCAAAGTCCTTCTGGAGTTGGTACTGTACCATCAAACCCTGTTCAGGAAAATAACCAATCCATGGTAAAAAATGAAACCACTGTTATTTATGACTTTGAAATAAAAAACCAAAAGTTCAAACTTTAGATTATCTACCTCTCTTCTTACACTGTACTTACAATTCCCTGTATTTTTGCTACAAGTACAAAATTGAATAGGAGTATAGGAGAATGTAATTCTGCTATGGCTGTTTGTTTAAATAATGTTATATTTAAGATAAATAGTTTTTCAGTGAATCTTAAGATTTTTCAAGGGACCTAAGAGATTTGAGCACCCAACTTCTATGGCGTTTCAAACTCCCTTACGCCCTTTTGAAAATTCTAGCTGTAATATACTCTGAAATTCATTACTTCACATGCTTTTTTTTCTCTCTACCATGCATCAAGTTAAACCTTACCCAGAGACTAACAGAAAATAAATGCAGAGAAATCATCTGACTTGGATGGTACGGTATTTATCAAGGTCACTTCAGCATTGTATCTTAAAGTACATTTTACTTACTGTAAAACTGAATGTAAAAATCATTCAGTTCTTCTCTCAGAAGCAGACTTTTATGACTCTGAAAGTGCTGTTTACTGACAGCAGTGTATAAAAGGTGGTCTTGCTTTGTGTATATGCTTCTTTAATTCTGCCTTTTTAAAGGTTTTTTTGGTATGTGGATAGCAATAAAGGAGAAAAACTTATGGGGAGGGAGCAGAATCACATCTGAAGTAGCACATCTCCCCATACATCAAGGATATTCAGAAAATTTAATTCTGCTTGCTGTTAGTTTACCCTCTTCTTCCTAGTACCTCTTGCCAAGAAGCATTCAAGTGTGAAGCCTTCCTCATGACAACTGCCATCATGTGAAGGCTTTTTCTATGGATCCACCTTTTGCTTTTCTAAAGTTATTTCCCAAGCCAACTCATTTTTGCTCTTCTCCTTCCTGATAAATCAATAAATACAGAATACTCCCATAACTATCAAACTAAAACCCTAAACCTGGGTGGTGTATCACAAGTACTGTATGTATGCCATAAGGCTGGGACTGAGTTAATACTAGTGAATGCACTGATGTGATTGGCTGTAGTGGAGGAATATGGTGACTTAAATTGGATGTACGTCTGTTGGATTAATGTATTATTATAGTTTTATTTATTGTTAGAGATTTACGGAAAGGAGTAAAGTGTACATCTTTTAATTTTTTTAAGGTATAACTTTAAAGCTACTGCTGAAAATTAAAGTAGAAGAATTGTGAGTTACTACTTTGTATTTTTTTATATAGGATTTTGCTTGTTTTATGGCTATATTAAAAAATTATAGGTTTGCATGCAAGAAATTATTCTAACAAAACTCTGTACAAACCTTTCTCTTATAAACAATCATTCCCAGAAAAAAAAACTACACAGTAGCCTTTGTCACAGGTTCAAAATGCATTTCAATTTCACAGAACATGCACTGCAAAATTTTTTAATATTATTTCCAGTTGTCTTCCAATATTTTTTTCTCTGTGTAGTACAAACATTGATTTCCCTTTTGACTAGCTGTAAAGGATTTGAGAGCCCTCATAGCCTTTTGGGAGCCTTAGATCAAGGACTGGCAAGAACAGTCAACATTTAAATTTACTCTTGTAGTGTATACTTTGAAGGATGTTACCAGAGATGAACATGTCCATCATCTTCATAGTCTTTTTGGAGCGTTGTAGGGAA
>NW_005841902.1:3455402-3464737 GCF_000455745.1 Alligator sinensis
AGTGAGATAAAAAAGAAGCAGGGGGCAAGCTGAGTGCTATCCCTACCCTTCCCTCCCCCCCACAAAAAGAAAAAGAAAAAAACAACAACAAAAACAGTTTGCTGTATTTACCTTGATGTGCAGCAGTTCTTTTGTGCTCTCTTGGCTGAACTCCACATTGTTTTGTTCTGTACCAAAAGATGTTGCCAATGTTGGAAAAAGACAATTTATATACTCCAAATAGGCAGCACTGCTAATTTGTAGTTCTTGTGGAAAAAAATGCTTAACACCGAGTATAAGTTGATATTAATCTATTTATCTTTGTGCTTAACAAATAATTGTTCATAATGAATGCCTGCTGACAAAAAATATTCTTTCCTGTAAAATGAAATTGCCAAGCACCCTTTCTGATGACCCTATCAGTTGCTTTATGTTTAGGTGCTTGGGATATTGACAGATTCCGTAGTATACTGGAAAACTTTAAACATTGGTAAAGAAAAAGACTTCCTTTCCAAAATAATGTAATTTCCAGTCCTGATATGCAGAAAGAATACCTCATATATCCAGCAGTGTGTTGGGGACAGTGAAGAGAGAGATGTCTGAGACATGAAACATCCTAAGGCAACAGAAGAAGCAAAGGTCTTCAACCTACAAAGCAGAATGATGATAGCAAGGAAGGTGATTCATCTTTACCTGGTCTCAGGATATGGACACAACACAGTTGCTATGGAATAATCTAGCTCAGATATAACTGGGAATATAAAGCCCTCCCTCCCAAAGGTTTAACTCGGGGGTGGGAAATTCTGTTGGGTGGAGGGACACTTACTGAGTTTTGGCAAACCATTGAGAGCCACATGACAGGCAGCTCATGTAGAAATATTAATTTTCCACATTTTTAGGGGCCCTGCAGGCTGGATAGAATGGCCTGGCGGGCCGCATCCAGCCCGCGGGCTGAATTTTGTTCACCCCTGCTTTAACTGCTCTTGGTAAGCATTTACAACGTCACGCCGCTAGGTGGTAACATTAGGATGCAGTTCACTTTTAAGTAAAGACTTACCCCAGGATGAAACTGAATAGAACTGAATTGGTGTACTATGTGGCCAGTACACCAATGTAATTCACTGCAGTGTATACTTACTCATTACTCCTTACTTTTTGAGGGGTAACTTCAACAGTAAAATGACTTATAATACAGTAGTGTAACACGGCTGTGCATCATAAGTCTGCTCCACTTTTCCCCCAGAGTCAAATTTATTCCAGAGTAAATGGAACAAGTTAGGGACTGGCACATGCTTCTAAACTGTATTTGGTCTACTCTGTTCACCCTTGTATAAACATATATTTCAAAACAGCTTCACAAGAGATGGTATTAATACTAGGTTTTCTGTTTATGTGTTTTAAAGAACGTGCATAAAGGTCATACTCTTCCTATGTAACTAAAGAAAATGCAGTTGGGGCAGTTCAAGCAATTGCTATCATGATTTGTACTTGAGAGCAAAAAAGAATATTCAGTCTCTACCAGCATTTTTGAACTAATATGATCTTATTGCATATCCCAAAAAATATGTTTGTGAATGCTTACCTTAAACAAATTGGCTAGCAGAGCTATAAATGAGCATGTATTTGCCTATGCAAATATCTGATTTATATTCACATGTCCTACTGCCAAGTTAATAAGGTTGCTTGATTCCCTTGTTGTGGATTTCTTCCCATTTTTAGAATCCTGTCCCAAAATTCTCTCAAACACCAGTATTTATAGAAAAATGCTGACTATTAATAAAACTGAAGTACAAATGATTTTTTTTCAGCTTAAAAGGAGCTCTACACCTCATGGGATGTTTGCTTAGCAGTGAAGCTGTTTTATGAAGGAATCATGCAGATTTGACTAGAACTTCACTTTAAAAATTTTTTAAACAAAATGGGATTTTTTTGCATATACTAAATAAAATTTAGTGTGATGTCCCTTTGTAATTCAATTTGTGAGAGAGCTTGTTATTTCCTGTTTTCACATGCTTGTACTCTTCTGAACAATTTTGTCTTTAGGCATGCATGTCTTTAGGCGTGCGTGAAATTTACTCATGAGTAGTCTCTTGCTTGAGAGAATGTATTAGATTTTATTTAAAATGTGACGTTGGCTTTTGAGTCTCTTAACCTCTCTCTTCTTGTCGGCACAGAAGCAGTAAAGGATCTTGAAGTCATTATTGATTGATGAACATGGCCAAGATGAACATGGGCCGCTAATGTGAGGACGCAGTCAGGAAGGCTAACCACACCTTGTCATGCATCCACAGATGCATCACAAGCAGGTCCAAGGAGGTGATCCTCCCCCTCTATGCGACACTGGTCAGGCCGCAGTTGGAGTACTGTGTCCAGTTCTGGGCGTCACTTAGGAGGGATGTGTGGACAGCATCAAGAGGGTGCAGAGGAGGGCCACCCGCATGATCGATGCAGCAAGGCAGGCCTTACGAGGGGAGGCTACGGGACCTGAACCTGTTCAGCCTCCACAAAAGAAGGCCGAGAGGGGATCTGGTGGCCATCTACAAACTGGCCAAGGGAGACCAGCAGGCAATGGGAGAGGCCCTGTTCCCCGAGCACTACCTGGAGTAACAAGGAATAATGGCCATAAGTTGACTGAGAGTAGATTCAGGCTAGATATCAGGAGGCACTACTTCACAGTCAGGGTGGCTAGGATCTGGAGCCAACTTCCCAGGGAAGTGGTGCTCGCTCCTACCCTGGGGGTCTTCCAAAGGAGGCTAGATAAGCACCTAGCCAGGGTCGCTTGACCACAGCGTTCTTTCCTGCCTATGGCAGGGGGTCGGACTTGATGATCTGCTCAGGTCCTTTACGACCCTACCAACTATGAAGCTATGAATCTATTAATCTAAAACTTTTTGGGATGGTTTGATTGACTACTGATTATTACAGGCACGTGCTAGCTAGACACATTACTTCTGCATTCCCAGGCTATCCACTGTATGATTTGAAGGCTTCAGAATATTTCTAAAGTGTTCATATCTTTCAGTTGTCTCGGTTCATTGTTGTTGCTAAGAAGAAAACCTATTGTATGTAAATTCTCATAGAGCATCCTATAATGATCCATTCTACAACTAGATTTGTAGCATAGATTACTTTTCCTTATAAATACGATTGAAATGATTCATCTGTGTTTTAAGCTTGATGCTGATTCAGCTCCTGTTAAAGTCGATCCTAATCATTCCATTGATTGCAACAGGAATTAGATCCCTAAAAACACCATTCCTAATTATGGAACTAGGGCTGGAGTCTCCAAGTGCTTTTTCCAGCAGTTAATGCTACCACCACCCCCATCTGCTTATCTTTGTGAAAGCTCTCTGTGTTGGGGGTAACACCCTTCATTTTCTACACGTAGGCATTGGGCATTCAAGTAAACACATGTAGAGCAGTATATTGCACTTTTTGTTTCTATTTGCTGTTAACAACTTGGGATAGTCTCTTTTCAGTAATCATTTACTTCAGTAGTTACATTTATCTTTTGCATATCTGACTCAAAGAACTGTCTGGAGTTTTTCTATTCAGGGCACCCGATTAGCACTATTTAATGCATATGGCTATTAATGCGATTCTGATCCTGAAGCCCGATTAATTAGCCAAATAGTTAACTATCCAAAGTTGAATCAAGAAGTTAAAAAAATTGACCAAATGTTTGACCAAACATACTTTTTAATGGCACATATGTGTTGTATTGCATGGCCAAAGCAGGTTAGAGCCAATAATTAATCTTTCTAGTGCCCCTGTGAGACTTGATTTCCTGAGCTAAAAATTTTAGAGGTAGAATAACATGGTTGATGTTTCAGAGAGTCAGTGGCTGACCAAAAAAAGCACTCCTCTTTTAACAGTTTGGCTGTGCCCTAGCTACTAAATGTGCTGCCTACATGAACAAATATGGTAGGTTTGTTGTTTTTTTTAAATATCACACTGAATGTTAACCACGCAGGTACATAGTTGGAATACATTTCCTCTGAGGTTGACTAAGTTCTGTGGGACATTCCTAGGTGATTAAAGCAAATTTAGAGCCTAATCCTTACCCAACTTTCCCCCTTTCTTCCCCCCCCACAAATACCCTCCAAAATCTCTTTTGGAGTAGAACTAAGTTCCAGGTGAGCAAGGAATGTAAAATCATTCCTTTATTTGTCCGACTCTGTGAGATGCATTGTTTTAATGCCTGTTTGCCCTGAACCCACAGCCAGTGCGTATCCCTTGGTTAGGAATCCAGCTGCAGGGCCCTGACCTGCCCTTCAGTTGCCCATGTGAACAGACTCCAGGCTTTTTGGTGACTCAGGACAAGCGCATGACTGACCCCGAGGTTGGCTGGGGAAGCCGGTACCTCTCTGGAGGAGTCGGTCCCTGATGGGCCACCCAGGCTTGCCTGCTGCTGAGGCCAGCAAACTATCTCTGTATGGAAAACATGCACAGGATGACCAAGCTCTTGCAGCCAAAGCAGGTTGCAATAAATGCATTTTGTAGCCTTGTCTTTTTAAGGAGAGATGGGCAGGGCTTCCTCCTCTCCCACTGCACCAAAGCCTCTTGTGTTCTCTTAACTGGTGGCACGTGTGTCATAAGTCACACGGCAACCTGTATATGTGGCTGGTAGTAGACTGAGGAGTGGGCAGGGCTAACATGGCACTCCCCTCTGCAGCAGGCGCTCACTTCGGCGCACGCGCAGGAGGTGCTGCCCTGGGCCCCCCCCCCTACAGCAGAAACCCGTACCACAGCTTACCTCCTCCCACCCCTGCGCATGCGCCTTGAGGCGGGTGTCAGCCCCCCACAGCAAGGCACGAGCCGCTGGGGTCTCGCGTTGCGCTGAGAGGGGAGGTGACCGGAAGGAACGCACCGGTGCTTAGCAACGGCCGGCGGAGTAGAGCGGCCATTGGTCCCCCGCTTCCATCCAATCGCCAGGCAGAACCGGCTGGGGGAGATGACGTTTGCCGAACGCACTGCGCAGTCACGCCTTGCGCAGTGCCTTGACGTCGGCGGTGCCTATGGCAGAGGGCAGAGGACGGGGCTGAGGCGCGGGGGGAGGAGATGGCCTCCTCGGTGGTCAGAGCCACGGTCCGTGCCGTGAGCAAAAGGAAGATCCAGGCCACCCGCGCCGCCCTCACGCTGGTCAGTGCCGAGGCGGGAGGCAGGGAGCGGGCTGGCGAAGCAGCAAGCTCCCGGTTTGGTTGCAGTAAACGGGGGCCGGGCGGACGGGGGCGTTCTGCGCATGCGCCGCGGGCTCGTGTTCGGGCTCGCGACTGGCCGTTAACGGTCGCGCGCGGTTTGTTCCTCCTTGCCCGCCCCCCACCGCTGCCTTTGTGTTGTCCGCGCCGCTTCCCCGCCTCGCAGCGGCGGTCGCCGGCGCAGGCCCGGGCGCTGCTTAGCGTAGGTGACAGCGGGAGGAGCTGTGAAGGAGAAGCTGGAAACAGAAAGAAGGGTCCTAACAGCAGCTGCGCGTCTGCCCGGTCCAGCAGGGACAGTCTGGGTTTGGGTTAGGACCTGCCTCTGCCCTCTTGTGTTTAGTCAGGTGACAGAAGCTGCGGACTGGCTGTCAGAAGGAACCAGAAGGGTCTTTTTTGGATAATCTTTTTTTATTGGACCAGCTGCATGATTGGTCCAGGCTCATGAGGCCAGGGACAGGCATTCAGTGTATGTACAGACTTTTTTTGGCTGTGTTGACGCATTCAAATAATCGGGGAGACTTCTAAGTTTTTGTTTTGATAGACACCCAGCTCAGCCTCCTGCAGGTGCTCCTAGTTTCTCCTGGGAGAGTTGCTGCTGCTCTCCCAAGAGAAGTCGCCAGCATACAGATGTTGGAGTTTTTTCATTTGCAGTAAAAATGGCGGCTCCAGGTGAAAGGTAACCTGGGAACAACCAGGGTTAAATCACTCCCGGTGTTGAAGATGCTGACAATACAGGCTGACTGGGCAGTCTGGGGTAGCCAATCAGGGCTGACCTATGCACTGCTGCCCTCTGTTACCAGGCTGGCTAAGGGAGCCTGCCAAGCATGCTGAGGAGATCTGCACAGGGTCGTTCTCCCTCCCCCTTCACTGTGGCTGCAGTGTCAGCATTACAAGCTCTCGCTCTTCAGGGTCTCAGCATTGTCATTTTCCCAGCAAGTCCCCAAGAGAAACCTCCATTGTACAGATGTTAGGGCTTTTTCTCCCAGAGTAAAAATGACCTTTCACAAAAAAAAATAACCCCACAAAGGACCAAGGTTAAATTGCTCCCAGGAGACTTTCTCCTGCAAGACAGTATGTCTAGACCTGTTTTCCAACAAGCTTTCAAATGCAGTACAGCCTTCCAATCCTGAAGAAATCAGCCACAAAAATCCTTGCCTTTCACACATTTCCTGTACTGTCAAAGCTGTATCACTCCAGCACTACCTAAAACAAATGTGATTTTTTTTTTTTAAATGACATGCTTAATTTGTTAGATATTCACATGATACTGTGGAAGCCACTTGATCATTATATTTGTGGTTGGATATTTGGAGATTGGAAAGGAAAACTGTTCAGATCTGAAGCCCTGCCTCTCCAGCAAAGAGGAAATGCTGAGCTAAGGCATGCCAAAAGAGGAGCAGAATTGCTGGTGCTTTTAAAACCTAACTTTAAATTGCTTCATGTCCTAGCATTTTTAAATTTCAGCCACAGCAGTGCCTATAAGGAAAAATGAGTGCACGATATAATAAACATTTCAAATTTCAAAATGTTTTAAATTACCACATTTAGAATATAAACTAATGGTGCTTCAGCTTTGGGCCTAAGCTGACTTATAGTAGAGGTCAAAAAGACCTACTAGGTGAATCCTTGATAAATAATTCAGCTGGAAAATTTACCCTAATAACTGCTAGTACTTAGAGCAGGGGCGGGCAATTATTTTGGGTGAAGGGCTGCTTGCAGAGTTTTGGCAAGCCATTGAGGGCCGCATGGGTAGCCTTGCCCTTTGATAGGGGCCCTGCCCCCTGGTTGCTATTCTGGGGCTGGAAGTTCCGCCCTCTAATCTCTGACCTTTGCCACCAGAAGTCCCTCCCCTTGTCCCCTGAAAGTACTCTTTTCAGCAAGGGGGGTTTGCTATCAGAACCAGAAAAATACCAAATTATATTCTAAAAATCAAATGTGTACTACAACATTCCTTAATTTCATTTCAAAAAATATTTTTGTCCTGATTTACATGCGAGTGTGTGTATGTGTAGTGTACATACAGGTGATAGTATCATAGCTTAAAATGAGATCTTATTCTTGTATATTGTGGGTGGGTGGGTGTCAGTTTTGTGGGGGTCTGTGTGTGGGGAGGGTGGCTGGGGAGGGTTGTTTCTTGGGTGGAAGGGGAGGGTTTCCCACAGCCCCCTCTGTGGTAGGCAGAGCCCTGGGCGCTGCACTCCTCCCACTCCTGGCCTCAGGTCACTGGCGCAGCCCCATGCTTCTTCTGCCACTTGCTCCATAGAGCCCCAGACAGCCCCTGCCCCGCACTCCTGCCAGCCTGCTTTGGGTCCTGCCGGCGCTAGCCCTGGTGCACTGGCACACCGGCATGGGTCACACACTCCCACCTGGCTGTTGTTGCACTCTGTGAGCCTGCTCACTGCCCCTTCCCCTCTGCCCGCCGCAGCCATTTCCCCACTCCTCCTCCACTGGCCAGCCAGCACAACATTAGCACCAGGGACGACAGGAGCAGCTGATGGTGCGTGGGCTTGCAGGAGTGGTGGCAGAGGATCTGCCTGCTGTGGGAGGAGGGGAGGGGCAGGCTCTGGGCAAACTCTGCCTCTATCCAAGTCTGGCTTCCCCGTCTCCCTCCAGGGAGCCCAACTCCATAGAGCCTTGGCAGCCCTGCCTCCCTGCTCTGGGGCACCAGCATAGGCACCGTGCTCCTGTCTGGCTGTCACTGGCTCCCATGCCCCCGCTCACCTCAGTCCCCCCGCCTCAGCCCCGTGGTACAGGCAAGGTGAGTGTACACAGCCCTGACCCCGCGCTCGCCCGTCTGGGCTGAGTGGCAGGGGCGCAGAATAAACTGGTGCTCAGCACGGGAGAAAAGCCGCTCCTCCCCCACCTAATGGCTAGCGCTTCCTGGTGCAGCCACCTGAGTCTGTCCTGTATCTCTGCCGTGTCACCACTGCCAGCAGAGAGCAGGGACAGGCAGCCCCATGTGGGCTGTGAGCAGCTGCAGCATGGAGGACCAGTGGGGGGAGGAGGAGGTGCTGCTTTTCTCCCACACTGAGCACCATTTTGTCCTGCACCAGCTCCAGGCTCACAGCTGGGCATGAGCTGCTGCTTGTGGCGGAGGAAAGCAGCCTCCCCTCGCCACACTGGGCAGCTCACAAGTGGCAGTGAAGGATCTGCATCACAACCAAACTCTCCTGGAAGCCACACCAAACACTGCCTGGCGGCAACGAGGGAAAACCTCCTTCATCCGCCACAAGCAGCAGCTTGCGCCTAGCTGTTGATGCTGAGAGCCCGGAGCCGGTGCGGGGCCCAGGCTGAGCAGTAGCAGTGTGGGACAAACTGGTGCTGAGCGCAACAGAAAAGCAGCACTTCCCTCTCCCGCCACCAGTGCTCTGTGCTGCAGCCACTCTCAGCCCACATGGAGCTGCCTGTGCCTGCTCCCCGCTGGCAGCGGTGACACAGCAGAGACACAGGACAACCCTGGGCGGCTGGACCAGGAAGTGCTGGCCACAGGGAAGGGGAGGGATCGCTATTCTCTCGTGATGAGCACCAGTTTGTTCCGTGCCCCCGCCACTCAGATGGGCGAGCATGGGGTCACAGGTGCGACAAGCACACGCAGCCCTACTGCGGGGCTGGAACAAGGGGACTGGGAGCAAGTGGGTGTGCAGGAACCAGCAATAGCCAGGCAGGATTGTGGGGGCCCAGCTGGCAGGGGCTCTATGGAGCCGGACCAGCTGCTTCTTCTCCCTGCTGGTGCAGCCAAGCCCAACTCTGTAGACCCCTGCCAGCCCACACTCCTGCCACTCCACTCTGGACCCTGCTGGCACAGGCCCCGGGATACAACATGGGCCCCGCGCTCCTGCACAGCCGCTCACTTCCACTCCCATGCTCCTGGTTTCTCCTCTTTATAGATTTCATAGACATTAGGGCTGGAAGGGACCTCGGAAGATCATGGAGTCCAGCCCCCTGCCCTAAGGGCAGGAAGTCAGCTGGGTTCATAGGATCCCAGCAAGATGAGCATCCAGTTTGCTCTTGAAGGTGTTCAATGTAGACGCTTGAACCACCTCCGGTGGCAGGCTGTTCCAGACCTTGGGGGCTTGGACAGTAAAGAAATTCTTCCTTATGTCCAGCCTGAAACGGGCTTGTAGTAGTTTATGACCATTCGACCTAGTCGTCATCCCT
>NW_005841902.1:3465032-3487636 GCF_000455745.1 Alligator sinensis
TCCCGGGATTTGCTTGAGAAGCATCTATGGATGCAAGCCAGCGTTTTGGTCGCTTTACTAGCCGCAGCATCGCACTGCAGGCTCATGTTCATCTTGTGGTCAATGATGACCCCCAAGTCTCTTTCTTGCATGCCCGCCCGCCCGCCTCACATTCCGGCACCACGTAGCTCCTGGCTGCGTGGCTGGACAGTGGGGCTCAGCAGGAGCCAGCCTGGCTCCAAGGACTGGGGCAGTGGCTGTGGTCCTCCCCACTCTCCTTTCTCCCCCTCCCCCCCGCTGCCTTACCTGAATTTCCTGCTCCAGCACAGGCATGAATAGGAGCCTGTGGTCCTATTCATGTCCTGGTGCCCCATGGTCCCAGGCCAGAAGCCTCTGCTAGGCAGGGGCCTCTGGGGGGCACTGGGCAGGCCTTGGTCTTGCAAGAGCCTACCGGGGCTTCCCTTGGGTCCTACTGCTCCTTGCTCCTATCATCTTTGATAGGAGCCAGGGGCAAATATTAATTTTCAAAAATTTTTAGGGGCCCTGTGGGATTGATAGAATGGCGTGGCGGGCCGCATTTGGCCTGTGGGCTGTATTTTGTCCACCCCTGATTTAGAGGGCACAGAAACGTGTACAGATGGCAAAACGTGATAAAAGTTCAGCAGATTATATCCGTAATAATTTTGAGAAGAAAAGCAAAGACAGTTGTGCTCTCAACTTGTCACTGCAAAAGCTCTCTGTCCTAGCTGTGTGCTGAAGCTGGGACTTGGGTCTTGAGTAGCTTATTCTTCTTTATAGGCCAATTATTTGAACAGTGGTTTTCAAACTTTCTGAAAACACAGAGCCCTCATATCATTTCTGTCATATCATTTCTGCCATGGAATCTCTATCCCTGTCCTAAAAACTGATGCAGAGCCAGGCAACCTAGCCTGACAGTGGCAGTGCAGCCTCCTGGGCCATGCTGCTATTTCCCCCACTCTGCTATTATTTCTAGTCTCTTGTTGGAAGCCCTGGTGACCTGTCAACCTCAGATCCACAGAACAGTTTGAAGACTCCTGCATTAGGGAAGAACACACTGCATAGATGTTAAGTCATTTAAACCTAGATGCTTACCTTCATAATCATAATGGCAAAAACAAATCTTTTTTTAAAAAAATAGGAATTTAATAGATGTATATTATTGGTATATAAGGAAGACTGTTTATGCTTCTATTTCTGAAGTCTCTGGTTTCTACAACAACCAGACCTGTATGCTTTATAAATCTGCTTTCTGCAGACCTGCAATTTGCAATATATCCAAGTCAGCAATAGGGGAGAAAATGCAACCCATTCTACTTAAAAACTTCCATTGGCATTACTAGCTTTTTATCTTTTTTTTTTTTTTTTTTTTTTTGAGAAAATACTCAACAGCATAAAAATTCTCTTTTAATAATAACATTCTAGCACAGAGATGTCAAAAATATGGTCAACAGGCTAGATTCAGCCCACGGGACTTCTCACTGCAGTTGCCAGCAGAAAAGGAGTTCCTGTGGCCACTCCAGCATTCAGGGTAACCTTGCACAATTTTTTTAAATTTGTCAGCTTGACTGTTAAAAACCAGTGTTGGTGCCTTGGTTTAACCTCAGTGGTTTTCAGCCACCACTGCCAGGTAAAAGTGCCCCCCATGCCTGGGCACAGCCAGACTGGGAAGGGCTGCAGGACCAGTGTGTACTCCTCCTGCATTAGGGACCCTCTAATAACCCTAAAGTAGGCAGGAGATCATACTCTTGGTGCAGCCCTTTCCAGTCCAACCATGTTTCCTGGAAACATTGCATGGGGTAGGTGGAATTGTTCCTTCTGCCTCTATGAAGAGCATGATGGGGGTTGACCAGGACGGGCTGAGGCCAAAAAAAAGGTTCTTCACCCTGTTTCAGGCTTGATTACCCTAATACAGTAGGAGCACATTCATTCCACTGCCCTTCCTGGTTGGGCTGTGAATAAAGCATGCAGAGTACTTTTTTACTGAGGTATGGTGGTGATACCTGCCTTGTAACACATCTGAAAGGGTCTTGTGGCACCTTGTTTGAGATCCACTGAACAAAATGAAGTGATTTAGTTCTATAAACTCTTGACTTCAGAAATAAAAGGATAAAAAAAAAAGTCTTCCTTATATACTGCTGTTGCAGTGACAGCTTGGCAGTTGCAGGCATGCTGGCTAAGCAGTGCTGGTGGCATTAACTCTGTCAGCTAGTGCTAACACAGCAGCCTTGGCAGCCGTGGCAAGAAACCACACAAACCAGCTCCAGAGGTGGGTCGTCCAGCCCATGAGGAGCTATGCAGTCTAGATCCAGCCCCTGGGGCCAAATGAGCTTGACAGCCTGTTCTAACATATAAAAGTAATATAAAATACATTTCTTTACAAATACTAATAGGATCTTTCTCAACTCTGTAAGTGTTATCTTTGTCTTACAGATGGAGAAACATGCAGAGGGCTTGCCCTGAATTAAATGCAGAGTCGGGCTATTCTGACTCAGAACACAGAGGTGTGAATATTAGGATTAGCTGTCTGGAGTTGTTACTCCCCACCCTATAAGCAAATTACTAGAATTTACAACATAATATAATCCCTGTCTAATTTAACAAAAAGACAAGTATTAAATAAGGAGTTGTTTGTTTCAGAATATCAAGAGGCACATTAACACTTGTTATTGAGTTGCATATATGCTTTATAACTTTTAATCTGACAGGATTATTTTATTTTAATAAGGAAGGCAATTAAGTTATATTTTTCACATACGAATTTTTTTAAGTTCTTTTCTTTTTTTAAATATTTGTAGTTACTTTATCATCTCAATAGGGCTGGACAGAAAAAGGAAGTAGATAGCCTTGTCTGGTTCTTCTACCCTAGAAAAATGTTGTGGTACAAGTTTCCCTCTATTTATGCAGTACATACGTTCGTGGAGAATGCCGCATAAATGGAATTCGCATAAAGCGAACCTACTTTATAATGTAAGAAATAGGGATAGGTTCCTGTGTCGGCTGCTCCTGGGACCACTCCAGCACTGGCTGGGGTGAGTGTGGACAACCAGGGCTGGGGTGAGTGGGGCCATGGCCCTTTCCTCTGCCTTGGGTGGTGTAGGGCACAGTACTTGCCCCAGCCCCAGCTGTAGCAGTCCCGGGAGCTGCTGGCACCAGCTGCCTGCAGCCACTGGGCTGCACTGTGCCACAAACCCCTCAGGGCTCTGCTTGTCCCCACTCACCCCAGTTCCTGCTGCAACTGTCCCGGGAGCAGCCGATGCCAGCTCCCTGACCACTCCAGCACTGGCTGGGGTGAGTGTGGACAACCAGGGCTGGGGTGAGTGGGGCCATGGCCCTTTCCTCTGCCTTGGGTGGTGTAGGGCACAGTACTTGCCCCAGCCCCAGCTGTAGCAGTCCCGGGAGCTGCTGGCACCAGCTGCCTGCAGCCACTGGGCTGCACTGTGCCACAAACCCCTCAGGGCTCTGCTTGTCCCCACTCACCCCAGTTCCTGCTGCAACTGTCCCGGGAGCAGCCGATGCCAGCTCCCTGTAGCTGCTGGGCTACACCATGTCCTGGTGCAGGCAGCTGGCGCTGGCAGCTCCCAGGGCCCTGCTGCAGCCGGGCCTGGGGTGAGTGACACACCCTGTACTGCCCAGGGCTCTGCTTGTACGCACCCACCCCAGGCCATGCTGGAGCGGCCCTGGGAGCAGCCGACACCAGCTGCCTGCACGGGGCACGGTGCAGCCCAGCAGCTACAGGGAGCTGGCATCGGCCACTCCCTGGGCAGCAGCAGCAGGAGCTGGGGTGAGTGGGGACAGGCAGAGCTGGTGCCGCAGCTCCCGGGCCACTGCAGCCAGGGCTGGGGTGAGTGGGGCCATGGCCCTTTCCTCTGCCCCCACTGACTTACCTGCTTGGGCAGGGGTGCTCTACACTGATGGCGTAAGAACGAATTTACCTTGCATGTATTGAATTATGGGTCTAAATATGCTCATCGCATAAGAGTGAATTCACATATAAAGAACCCGCATAAATTGAGGGAAACCTGTATTTTATTACACAATAAGCAATCTTACAACAGAAAGGTTCTCAAAAGTTTTTTAGGCTGCAGGAGTCAGCTTTTTTTTGCAGAAACTATACATTTAGGTCCAAATTGCCTGTGATGTTATTTTTTATTATTTATAAATATTGAACGGTTTTTCCTTTTTGTTGTTTTCAGCTTGTGACAAAATTATCTGCTTTTTCAGGGAACCCTCAATTTAACTATGTTAAATATAACTTAGGGTGTCAGTTATAGTGTGCAATACCGAAACTTAATGAGTTGAATAATTAGCTTATACTTCAGCAATAGCATTAGTGTCACATGTGACTGCAGGCAAGGAAGGAGATATCTAACTGGAAAGCAAAACCAATGTATTTATAAACTTGAAAACTCTGAAGTTGGAAAGAAACTCTTGACCTTTATTTATAGTGAATTGTAGAAGCAGTAAAAGATTCAAAATATTATATGGTACATTAACATTTTCAACTTAGGTAAATGTTCTGTAAAACCTCCATTTTTCAGACTCCATCAGCTGTACAGAAGATTAAACAGCTTCTTAAAGATAAACCTGAGCATGTAAGTACAAAAGAAAGGCTTGCTTGTATGCTCTGCTAATATTTTTAGCATTTCTTGTGATGCTCACTTTGTCTATTTGAGCAGCTATGAAGTATATGTGATCAATGTTAAACAACTCAAACTCAAAACAAGCAACAAATGACATATTAATGGTACTTGCTATTCATTATTTCACTTCAAAATCTTTTTATACACTAATATTTACTGTTGTATATAAGAATCAAATGTTGTGAGAAAAATTACTTTGGGAAAAGCACATTGAGTTGTTTGTAATTTTAGAAAAAGAGGAAAGTTCAGCATGCATTCTTTAAAGAGATTTGTCAAGACTCAAAATATTTCCAAGCTAGTGTTTTAAAAGTAATCTAACCAATTGCTGTTAGCAGTTATCTAAAACACCAAAAGAACCTTTCATTAAAAGTTGAGATCAGTTGCTCTCATGAGAGTCTCCATTTCTCAAAAAGATTTTGTTGGTGAAGAGATATATATGCATATAATCTTTGATAATATTTTGGCCCATATGGCTAGCTAATATTTGAGCCCTATCTGGCATTTCAGTTAGGAAGAGAAATTGATTACACCACTCAGTTGTTATGTTGGTGTGATCTTGCTTTTTTTTACAAAGTCCTGTAAATACAAATTGTGACTTCCTTGGTCAGAAATACAAGTCTCTTTCCAGGCAGTGCACCACTCAGCTTTCCTATCTGGCCCACTCCTGCAATTGTTTCTCATCTGCTTGGCTTTCTGTCTCACCTGTACAGCTGCTACCAGTCAGTCACTTTCTGTGTTTGCATCTTGTTCCAGGAAGCCCTCAGTCCACACAATTTAGTTTGTCATGCATCCCATTGTCTTGAGTTTTTCCAGCAATCACTAATACATAGGAATTTAACTGCTTCTTCCATTCAGCCTGAAAACAAGGATAGTGTATTCATCAGCTTTAAGCAGTGTTGTTGTTACCTGCAGAATTAGTGGCACTTAATAGCTGCCACTGGCCTCTTTCTCCATAACTGCACGCATAATTTCTTTTTACATTTACTAAACAATTCTGAGTAAACTTTCATGGGTAGGGTGGTAGCCTTTTTATTAGGAAGAGGCAACGTCTGTTAGTGTAGACTGATTTCTGTTCCTTGTCTTGCTGATAACTTCTCATCTGTTGTTTATGCACCTGCTCTCAGGCCTGTCTGCTGACATTACTCTTCCTTCAGAGCTTTTGACAGCAGTACATGTGCTGTGGAACATATGCCCAGAACGTGCGATGCTGACAGATCTGTAGCAGCATTACTGCTAGAGTCTGAAGAGCATTCTGGCAAGATAGTGCCTGTTGAATGGACTGTAGTAGCCAGCAAAAGGCATGGGATTATCTGCAGATACCTTCCACCACAGCTGCCAGATAGTAGCAGAAACCCTATGTCATTCAGCAGAGGTGGCTCAACTGTTGACAGAAAGGAGAGTTTTACCAGCACAGAGAAGTTTTGGTTGTAGATGCACTCAAAATATTACCAGCAAAATTTGGTAGAGTAGACTAGGCCTTGGCCAGACGCAACATCGTCTTGGATAGCTACAATAATTAGGAGTGGTTGGAACCTATCCACAGAATTGTGCTAGCCTTTATGTCCTACTGGGTCAGTGTAAAACAGACTTTTATAAAGTTGGAAAGACTTGAGTAGTAAGGACTAAGTGGTAACATGGTATTGAAGATTGCCACTGAAGTAATTTTCCAGCATTCTGAAATTAGAAATTGACCAATTATCGTAGGAGTGCTGTGCAAATTTGACTCAGCCTCAGTCTTGTCAACATTATCTTACCATCTGCTCCCTTAATAACAGTGTCTACATTGCTCTTGAAACAGAAAACAGTGAAGTATTGTAAAAAATAAAACATTGAAATGCAAAACCACTTGGCTTTCAAGCAAAATTTTTCTCATCTAAACTGCTTATGAGACCTAACACCTAAATAGGGTGCCAGCCATTTTGTTGGAATTTGTTTTTATACAGACTATATTTTTTTTCTGCAATAGAAAATCTGTGGCATAAACTTGATCTTAGTGAAATCCCAAAAACTATACTGTGATAGAGCTCAAAACTATGAGATAGAATGATGGTAGAAATGCCTCAACTCTGTCCACATTCATTGGCATTATTGCTGTCACTAGTGTAGACTGGGTCTGAATTTTGTCATTGCTGACCCAGCCTAACTGTTGGGCTTCAATTGAGTATTTTGCATTTAGTTACTTCATATCCTAACTTTTGCTTCTCTAGTCAGTCTTGTGGGGGAGGGTGGGTAGCATTGAAAGAAGTTAAGCCCTTCTTCCATAAAACTGATTCCTCTGTGTTGAGCTTTACCTTCTAAGGGAGAAAAAAACTTGCATTGAATTCACATGCATCTATTTTCCAATCATCTGATGTTGTTTCAGGTTGGTGTTAAAGTTGGAGTTCGTACAAGAGGGTGCAATGGACTTTCTTACACATTAGAATATACAAAATCGAAAGGAGATTCTGATGAAGAAGTAATTCAAGATGGTGAGTGTTTTATTTGAAGCAATAGAGGGAAAAATTGAGGCAATGTAACTTTTTTACAGAATTTCTAAACTGTTATAGTATGGTACCACGCATGCAGTCTGGACTTTATTAGCTCCATCAAGTTACAAAGGGAGAAATCCTGGGCTTCCTTAGACATTGCTGGATTTGAGTCCATTAAGACAGTATAAAAATAACTGTTCACAGTTAGCAAAAACTTGCAGGGTTAGATTCAAGGCTGCTGGTGCAATAAGTGCAAAATGCATCTCTCTGTATCTTTCTTATTGCACATCCAGGCTGTACTGTCCCTTGGAGCTCTCTAGGGTTGTTGGTGGCTTATCTGACTTACGCTTCAAGTTAAGACAGAGGTGTCAGAAGAGTTCCTGGTAGAGATTGTGACTACAGCAGCCAGATGAAGGTTCTGCCAGCCCAATGTTTCAGGATACATCTAATAAAGGACTTTGACTCCTAGGGACTTAAATTGTATTTTAGTCCTGATGGCTGAATTGCTTTTAAAAAAGAGATTCCCTGTTTCGCTGTATCCTAATCCTCATTGGAATTTACACTCTTGGCTTTAAAATTCCCCACATTTCTGAACATAACTAAACTGCCCTGGTGTTGATACGACAGAACAACTTGACATCTAGTTCATGCCTAGGTTCATTTGGGATCCATGAGCAAGGTGTACCTGAACTCAGGTACTTTGAGCTCAAGTTCTTTATCTGATAGGCCTTCCTAAAGCATGCCAAACTTGTACCAGCAAAATTGGGCCCTCTCTGTCACTTGTAACTGGGTGTCCCCCTTTTTTAAATCTTCCACTTGAGGAATCGGTGTCAGCAGCAGTAATAATGGTGCTTATCTTACAGTTTCATGCAAGGTTGCACAAGTCGAGCTTTACTGAGGGCTACTTGCCAGGTACATTTTCCAAGAGGACTGCTGCTAGTAGGATCTGTTTTGATTGGATGGAAACCCTCAGCTTTCAAGCAGGAAACCATATTTCACATGCAGAAGCCTGAACAGATCAATGAATCACTGCATGGCAAGAGCACAAGACTTGCTTTTCTGCTGTTAAATTGCTTTTCATTTAATAGGAATTATTATAAAGGTCTTCTAGGATTGCCCACCAGGTCATATGCCTATAGCCCCCATTTCCCAGGAAAGGGCTCTGAGTACCAGACAAGTGAAAGAACTCCCCCTCTCCTGACGAAGCCATGCCAGTGCAGAAAAAGAGAATTTGTGATTCATTTAGCTTGAGAGAGAGCAAGAGGGGTGGGAGAGTGATACTGTAGTCTAGTAGCTGGCACTTTCTCCTGAGAGTAGTGAGATATGGACATGCCTTACATCAGTCTGAAGATGTCACTGAACTCAAGTCTTTTGATTCTAGATGAGTGCCCTAACCACAAGTCAAACCTATAATAAAGTGAGGCCCAGCGGCACATTTTCATCCCTACACTAGTTTTTTTCTTTTTGGTTTTTCTTTGTTAAGAAAAGAGTGAGCTCTGCTGGCTTGTTTGAAAAAAGGGAATTGTAGGCACCTAAATGAAGCATTCCTGGCTATGGATCCCAAGTGAGCAGAGGTACCTCTGTAGTGCTTGTCTCAGTACTGCAAAGTTCCAGAAAGGGGCAGGATTTCAGAAATCTGTGTTCATTATTTCCTCTTGGCAAACTCTAGGAAGTTGAATATGCTAATTTCTGGAGCTCCTGCTCAGATTCTGCTTTGGGGTACTAACTCCATTCCAGTGGCCAGATGACAACATCCATTATTAGATGTAGCCCTCCCTGCCAACACTAGCCACTTTTAGCTAAACTTGTAGGCTCCTATTCCCTTGGGTTTCCTGTATTCCTAGCTTTTATCAGTTTCAAGTGAGGCTGAACACAGTATATTACTAAGGGTACTGGGAAATGTTAAAATAATGGTGTGAAGGGATCTGATTCCCCAATCCTAACAATTGCCTGCCCTTGTATACTACACATGCATGGCAGGATGCATGACTTTTTGAGTTCAGGGACCAATCCCAATTGCACCATTATTTTTAATAGGGGCCTTGCAAGCCAAATATAGTTTGCAGGGTTCTCATTGAAGTCAGCTAAGGGGCTCTCCCTTGCAGAGTTTAACTTTGCATGCCCAGCCTGGCATAGACCAGACCAGCATGTTGACTGTCTTGTCCTGTAGCTCTGTGTAGCTCAAGCTGAAGGCAAAGCTCTTCAAAGTCATGGAAGCTGCAGGAAAAGGGTCTTTAAAGTGCTGGCTCACAGTGAGCCCTGTGGTTCACCATGACCCAGCGTGTTTGTTGACCGCGTTAGCCTGCAGCTCCCACAAGGGCTATGGGACAAGTCAGTAATGTGCTGGGTCACCTTAAAGTGCTGGACACACAAGTTGCAAGACTTCTAGCCAGAGGCTCCCTTGCAACCCATGTACCCAGCACCCCATTATAAGTATCAGAACTGTGATATCCCTGGGTGGGACACAGTGCGTATTCAGTTTATGGCACCATGCAAACCAGTCCCAAAGATGTCTGACAAAATTATATATGGAACACCTTTTGGCTGGTTTGCCATTATGGCGCTGCAAATTGGGGGAGAGGGGCGTGTTGCAACATGTCAAATGTAACATCTGCCAGAGGCTTAATATAAAACAACCTTCTAAAAACTCCTTTTTCCCTAAACCACTTAATTTTTAGTGTTTTATTTTTCTATCTGTACAAAATCTAAATTTGTTTACTAAAACGACCATTTTTAAAGTAAACTTGGAGCTCTAAAGTACAATATCTTGCAGCCAGCCAAGTCTGTGAAAATTCTGTATGCTGTTGGAAAAGGGATGACTTTCAGTTCTTGAATCTCAAGAAGCGCTAGTTCATAGTCCTCTTAGTTTATGGTATATTTGAAATGCTTAAACCTGACTGAATATTACTAATTATGAATGAATTACTAGTAATGAACATTTATAGGACTGAATATTACTAGTCATTCAACAAAGATTTTGTGGGGGGGGGTTTAATTTTTTTTTAACAGGGAAAATGAGATTCTAGTCGGATATACTTGAGGCAAGTTGCTTTCTTTTAAAAAAGACAGCTACTTGAAAATACAGGTTGCTAAAACTTCATCTTAAGTTGAAACGTCATAACTTGGAACCAATTTTCCCATAGGAACAATGTTGTACTTATAGTTGTACTTTCAGTAACAGCCAGAGTATTCAGAAATTAAAGTGTATGATTTCTTTTAGAAACTTCCTTATCTTTCAGAATTTCACTTGTTTATTCTACAGGCAGTCCTCGGACTTACGACACAATTGGTTTCTGAAAACCTCATTTTAAGTTGAAACGTTGCAGCACAGAACTGATTTTTTTTCCATAGGAAACAATGTTATAAATGGGGGATTGGTTCCTGAACCAAGGCCTGATACCCTATTTTTACCAAAAATACCCCAGAATTTTGTACCTGATCAATTATAGATGAGTAATATAGCTACATTAATGTATTTATATTGTAAATAGCAATCATATTGATTTGGAAGAACTTCTTTGAGGTGACTTTGCTGGACTTTTTGAAGGGCTCTTGGCTGGAGTCTTCTCGGGAGTCTTGGCCGCAGGTTTTTCTGGAGAAAAGAAAGTGTCCAAGGAAGTTTGGACAGATGTTCCCCAGGGAGATGGACAATGCAGCGAACTTGTTCGTTGGTGTGGCATTGCATCAGATTGAGCAGTGTAAAGTTGAAACAGGATGTCAGTTTATAAACTTCATAAGTGGCGTTCATTGTAACTTGAAACGTCTTAAGTCGAGGACTGCCTGTAACACAGAATTAGCAACATTAGCAGTCCAGGCAGAAATGGGATAATGCAAGAGAGGATATCAAAGAATACTTTATTACGGTATGATTTATTGCATGGTGTCAGGTATTTACTTGTCTATCTTGAAGCAGCAACAAACCACACTGACAAACTTTGCATTTAGCCTCTACATCACATGCATTGCTAGATTGTGTTGTAAAATTAAAAAGTGAGTAAGACCTATTCTGGGATCATACAACAATAATTGTCTTTTTTGTTTCCCTGAAGGAGTTCGAGTGTTTATTGAAAAGAAAGCACAGCTCACACTTCTAGGCACAGAAATGGACTATGTAGAACACAAACTGTCCAGTGAATTTGTCTTCAATAACCCAAACATCAAAGGAACATGTGGCTGCGGAGAAAGCTTTAACATCTGAAATCTCAGGACTTCTTCCTTTGTTTTCAACACCATGGAACACTTACTCAGCTTTGTGATTTTTCTGAAGCATTCGCATTTCTTTCAGGTTCTTAGGCTTTGTGAAGTGTGGCTGCCTTTAAGGAAAATAAAGTGATTTTAAAATTTAACCTGTGTGTTAAATCCCAGCACTAGTATATTTATGCAGTGAATTGGTCCCCAAAAGGTAAAGGACACTAAATTGTGCAGTAGAACTATGTTCTCATGTATTGAGGGAAATCAAGTTTCACTCTTCGTTCCATCTTTTAATTTCAGTTTCTTTTATTCCCACTCTCAAAGAAAAAGCAGTCAGTAAAAATATACTGGCCAAGTGTTCTGCTTTGATGAGGGAAAGTAATGCTATTAATGCAAGTAGGTTTCAGAGCTTACTTATGCTTGTCTAACAGAACACTTCAGTCCGTTCTTGAGAGGTTTCCAGTATCTTCATCCCGTGATAAATTTGAATATCAGCATTATAGTTATTTATTCTCCAGGAAAAGAGCTCTGAAAGTAGGAAATACTGACTTTTGATGCTAAAATGGTCATACATTGCTGGTTCATGAACTAACAAACTAATCCATATCTTTAAAATTATCCTCATCCTTTCATTTTGGAATGTCTTGCCTCTCATTTGCTTTTCCCCACAGCAGACACAGTCTCTCTGCAGTTAAAATAAATAGTGTGCAGGAACAACAAACCTTCAACCACTAAAGTATTATGGCAGAATACGCACAGGCCACCCTTTTCCCACATCCTATCTGTTTGTCTTCATCCTGTTCTGACCCAGGGAGCAACATTTCTAAAGTTTCTGTCAGACCTAGAGTCCTCCCTTTACACAGTATGTATGTATCCCTTGTATGTTGTTTGGGCACCCCACAAGGAAGTTATTTATTAATCAGAGGAAAGCATTTTGTCAATTTAGCTTTGCAGTCATGCTCCTGACCAACTTTGTGACAGCTGGACCTCATTAGTAACTTGTGAAAGTGTTAGGTTTTCCTTACAACATTGATGATAATTTGTTTCTACAGACTGTTCTGGATGAGAGTAACTTTATAAAAGGAGAATTTCACTTTCAAAAACAATCGTGCCCTGAACAAAAAATTATGAGATTTGCACTGGCTTTCATTTAATGAAAATGTCATTGTTTGGAGGATGCTATTTTTAATTAAAAGATACTTTAATCTCCTTTCTGCTAATTGGGACTCTTCTGTATACAAACCAGTCTTCTCATCTGTTAACATTATGCAGCACCTCTTCCCTTGCTAGTTGGGCATTAGTAAATATCAAGTATGGCTTTCAGTCTTTTGTTTCTCCTGTTCTTCCTGCTGTCCAAAGATGAAGCTTGCTCCAAAGCTATTCATTCATGCAACTTGAAGGAGAGACCATGAGAGGCAACAAAGTCATCGCTGCTTGACTGATTGGTCTAGAAGTCTGACAAAATGAGGTGACAAAGTTGTTTCCAAGGAAGACCTGGCTGTTGGGTTCTAAGAAGGGAGGGTGCTGGCATATGAGCGGGCAGTAGTGGAAGATGAAAATAAACAGGGCATTAGGCTTGAAAACTGACAATCCAGTAGTGAAATAAGTCTGGAAAGCTGCTAACTTGCATCTGAGCATGAAAACTGCAGAGGGCAGCTAAGAGAATCTGACTGAGGGGAAAGGAAAGCCATGGCATTCTTGCAGTAGTGAGCATAGCACAGGTCTCCTTTTTCCCACATCCCATCAGTTATAAAAGTGAAAGGTTCCAGAGGTATTGCTTGCTTAATGTTCATACTTGAATTTTTAATTTTGCATGTACGCAACTTTGGTGTGAAAGCACTAGTTTTCCTTCAATTATCAACTTTGTTACACACAGTTGCTTTGTTTTGTATTGTAGTTAAATGGAGAAAAGATGGCAAGACACTTGCTAGATTTGAATTTCTAATACCACAAGTCCTCCACTCCTGCCAAAAAAATTATGTTTGTGTTATTGTTGCGATAATGTCCAAACTAGTCCAAATGAAGGACAGTTCTTGGGATTGTAACTCTCTTGCTTCTAAGTAGAGGATAAAGAAAAGACTATGAATGTAACACTGGTAATTGGTGAAAGTGCTATTGCTGTATTCATTTTTTATTTGTTTTTTATTTTTGAGGGCTTTTTGCATAATCAGTGTTCCTTTTCATGTGTCCATGTAAATGCTGTGAGTGAAAGCTCTCACTTTCATATTCTCAGATAGTAAAAATGACAACTTTCTTAAAAGATTAAAACACCTAACGCACAATCTGTTAAACTTTATTTTTTATGTGAGTGCTAGTAACAGTTATGTATGAACATAATTTTGTTAACCCATTTATAACTTGTGCAATACTGTGTATGTAGCATTCTCAGTTGTAATAATAAATATTGTCTCTTGGTAAACAGAGCATATTTTTGGTTATAGTGGTTTTTGTATAGTTGTAGCAAATTAACTCATTGAATGAAGTCGGCTCAGACTACCATAGCTGTATGGAGTGTGAAGTACTATATTCCAAATAATATCCCCTTAATGATTCTGGATACTAACAGTATTAGAAAAATTCAGTGAGATAACCAAACAAGGACATGTAAGTCTTGCCTACTAGTAATGGGCTGATTCATTATGAACTTTTGACCTGTATCGCCAATCAGTGTCTTCTGGTCAAGTCTGGCTGAACAGTAGGGCTGTGTGAAATTTCTCTGGCTGTTTCATTTCGACGCTGTTTCGACTCGTTTCCTTTGCCTGCAGGAAAACAGAAAGTAAGGAGAGGGAGGGGGAAGGGCTGCTTTCATATTGACTTGTGTATCTGGCCAGTGACTGTGGTCCTTCCCTGAGGTCCCTTCCAATCTCAGTGCTCTGGGGGAGGGCTGGAAAAACAGCATAAAAGACAGCATTGTTTGAACTGGCCTGCTTTCTGTCACCCGTGTCATGAGTTTTGCTTGTCAACAGCCTGAGGTGCAGTTTCTCAGAAACCCCTGCACCTCTCTCCTTGAAACTTGGCAGGCTTTGTGGCCTCAGCAGGGGCAACCATCCCTTCAAGTTCCATCCAAATCAGGCAAGAACTGACAAAGTTTTATAAGCCGTTTCATGGTTCCCCATTCTAGCCTATAGGCAAAACATTGAAACAGTTTAAACAAAACAAAACGGAACAATGGTTTCAGATTGAAACTAAACACTGTCCCGTCGAAATGGAAGTCTAAACGAAACAGTGCTGTTTTGCACAGCCCTACTGAACAGTGGAGACTGGCTGTGCAAGTCAGTGGTAATGTTTTACTACTCACTGGCACCATAAAGCGTACCCAGCATTCCTGAGACTTTTTGTATCATGAAAGGGAATATTTTCAGCTGAAGTTAAAGCGTAGGAATCAAAATTCATGCTATTTTTTCTGCTCCAGGAGTACAGGTATGAGAGATTTCCCACGAGAATCACTTTTAAAGAAAAAAAAAGTGGCAAAGGATTAAAAAGATTACACATTTTTGCCGAAATTAGTCTTTGCTGTTTAATCCACGACCTGTACCTATAATCATCAGCATAACAACAGGAAAATTCTAGGTTTCAAAGTAAAACTTGGCATGGCTACATTACTGTGGCAGTTGTTGGGCATCAAGGCATGTAGTTTGTAAGGAGAACACAGTTAATTCCTAAACGAGATATCCCAGGTCCTGTAACAACACACAAATGTTACAGACTGAGTTCTCTGGTCTATGCAAAGACCATAGAAGTCTGAATCAGCAGGATTTCTTTACATAGGAAACCAAGGTGCAAAAAAGCTGCACGCATGGCCTCCAGACCAGATTTACAGATCAAATTTAGGCAACAGCAGGATTTCTTTTAAAGGATTTGCATTCATGACGGAAGTAAGGTAAGCAGCTGCATGTTCTTACCAAATTGTCAAAGGCCTTTGATATTGCTCTGATATTGCTTTTCTGTATATTCTTGGGAGAGGCTTTGAAGCTAGATTTATTTAACATAAACAATTAAGGTTTTGTATTTTTTGTTTTGAAATTCATTTTTAACAGAACTAATGTGGCTTGACTTGTATATGATAAATTGATTTATACTAGTAATTCTGTAATTGGCCTGCAAGATGGATGCTTAACCACATGCACAAGATTGCATCAGTGCACAGGTCAGGTCAACATGCAGGTCAATCTGCAGCCAGATCCAGCATTCAGGGTTGCTCTGCAGCAGGATCTGGCCAACATGCTGAATCTAGCATGTAGGTTGTGCCAGCAAACAGGGTCTCTCCACAGCCAGATCCAGTGTGTGGGCTCAGGTTGGTGCATGGGATCACTCCATGACTAAATATAACATGCAAGGCTGGGTTTGTGCACCAGATCACACCTGTAGACCAACCATGCACGCCAACCCTTTGCTGGACCTAGCCTGTGGACTGATCCTATTAACGGGATCTGCCCTGCAGACCAGTCCCATGTCATTCATCCAGCCCATGTGCTAAGTAGGTTGTGCCCCACTGATTTATACCATTACACATGCTAAGAATGAAAGAAAATAAAACAGAGAATTAGTCTTTTGTTCACTAGTTCAAAGTACTAGTTCTTTCCTTGTGTACCAACATATACATATTTGTCACAAGGTAGCAGCAAATTTCCAATACTAATCTTTCAAAATAGGACTCTTCTCAACCTATATTTTAAATTTCATTTTGATGTAGTATATTTGTATATTTTAGAGTAGTTTACTTCTATTGTATGTTGGTGATGACTATTTTCTTCAATCAATACTGGTGGTAGCTTTCTATATATTCTTTCTTTGTTTACCAGTGCTTGAATGATAAAAAGTGTGTTACGGAAATACAGAATGCTAAATCCTTTTACAAATTATGTGCAGCAATGTTGGAAAATCTCCTGTGGTGCACATGACAACAGCAGCGAACAGCCAGCTGTCACAAGGTGTTTATGAAGGGACAGGTATGAGTCAAAAGGCATGGTTTTCTTTTCTTATGGCAGTGGCCTCCTAGTGACCATACCTGCTCATGTAGTTAGGATTTTTAGAACTGAAAGTTCCATGTGTTCTTTGCACGCAATTTGTTCCTCCCATGACGTATTGCATGTAGTCATAAATCTGTTGTCAAGCGAATGGCTTGTAGGTTCATGATAATAGAAGTGCTTTGTCAGCATAATAGCATACTCATTTCTTGAGGTGTTCTGGATAGTTCTGTAGGGATGGAGCAGAGTACTTTGAACCTAGCTGGACTAACCATTTTAATTCTAAGTGGACGTGCCCAATACCTCTCAGATGCAACCAATTATTTGTATTTTATGTACTGCAATACAATCATCTAGCAAGTTTGATTTTTCCTTCAGAAGTATAGTGAAAGTGTCCTGGTACAAATAGACATTGCATTTATCCCAGGCCTGGTTGTCCCTTTGTTTGTCCCAGACCTAAAATGAGGAAATGGTGTGTACATATGTTGCCCTTCCAGTCAGCAGTCAGTAAGCAGATGCGTTCAGTATCACTTCTCTGGCAGCAGGCAGCTGGGGAGATCAACCATCCCACCATGCCTTCAGATAACCAAGTGTCCGTAGGTTTCTGGGGATTCCTCAGTGATGTGCAAAGCACCCATTGGATGTTCTGCAGGGTGGGAAGGGGCTGGCAAAATCTTTGTGGGCAGGACTTCAGGGGAAATGACTGCTTAATTGCTGCCCCAAACTGCCTGGCATTGCTTGCTGCTACCACTGCTATCAATGAGTAGCACAATTAATCTGGATGTGGTCCTTCAATACAGGCCATATTGGCCCAGTGGTGTGGGCTTGTGCTTGAACTTTTGCGGAAAAGTCTCCACTAGTGGGCCCTGGCAGCTTACTTGCCTTTGGCCATTCATGCAACAAGTGAAAAAGGACAAATCTCAAGGAAGACAAGAATTGCTGGATGTCATCCACAGGGAGGCACATGGCTACATCTGCCTTGCCCTCCTTGCCAGCAGTTGTCACCCTGAATATGTTAGCTACAGGTCAACACAGTGTGTCCAGGCTGGTGTAGTAACATCTCCAAACTTAGCAGCATTTCTGTGCCAGGGAGATGAGCAGCAGCTGATGGGAACAGATCATCGTGGCCACCTGGCATGACAAGCAGTGGCGGATGAACTTTCACTTGCCCAGGGGTACCTTTATAATGATCTGCACCAAACATGCCCCTTCCCCCTGGTGGCAAACCACTGGGATGAGAAGCACATTGTCATCATAATATGGAAGCTCACTCCCCTGGACTGCCTCTGGTTTGTGCCAGACTATGTCAGAGTTGACAAGTCCACAGTGCTCAAAACTGTGGGGTAGAGATATGACTGGCAACCAGTGGGTGATGTCCCTCAGATCACGTGTCTTGCCGACCCACAGGAGACAGTGAATGGTTTTGCCAGCCTGGGGTTCCTCAACTACGTTGAAGCTTTTGGTGGTGCAGACATCACCATCCTTTCCCCTGCACACTGTGCGTCAGCCACAAAGCCTTTTTCTCACTTGTGCTGCAGGCAGAAATGGACCACTGTAGCCATCTTGTGCATGCGAATGCTGGCTGGTTGGGCAGGGGGCATGATGCCAGGATCTTTAGAAACTGTTCTCCCAGAATTGATGGAGCAGCACAAGTTCACCCCAGATCTTCTCAGCAACAAAGTGAAGGGAGTGACAGTACCCCTGTGGTTACATGCGAATCCTGCCTACCCTCTACACTCACGGGCTGCCTGGGTGCCTGCAAGGAACTGTTTAACTACTGGCTCAACAATGCCGGATGACCCTGGAGAGTATATCTGGGCACCAAAGTCTGGCTGGAGGGGCCTGCAGACCTGCATGCAAATCTGTGAGTCCAAAGGGGAGCCCCTGCCTGAGCCACAGCCAGTTGAAGCAAAGCAGCCACTGGTACTCAGGCTCTTTTCCTGCCAATTGTCCCACAGGGTGCATGTGCATGTGTGAGATTTACTGGCTGACTATTTTGCCAGACTCTAGGCTGAAGATTGGTGCAGTGGCATGTAGAGGCCCCTTTCACATGTCTCATAATTAAACATTGGTAACCAAGCTTCAGCTTGATTTCAAGAGGGGCCAGGATTGGGGCAAAAAGGGTGCACTGTGGGATGCCTGGAGGACTGACTGGATGACTTGTCCCAAGACAATGCTTTAAGACAACCATCCATGTTGTCCTGGAAGAAACTTACTACTTCATATCCCAAATGGGTTTTTGGGTTTGTCCCTGGGACATTGGAAGTGGCAGAGACTGCACTCTGCCTTGAGAGAAAAGAGTTTCTTTTCTAGTCTTTTTGCAATGTCTAGTGATAGCTAAAACTAAAATTGACTCTTTTCTTCAGCACAGTGGTTCTCAACCTTTTCAGGGTCAAGCCATACTGCCACTACTTTTTTTTTGTTGAATGCAGGCTAGTTCTCCCTGGCTGAGAACCACTGTTGGTGCTGCCTCAGCTTACCTGAGTGCTTCTCAGCTGGGCTCTGCTGCAAGTATGGAGCTGTGCAACTGGGACAAAGCTGCCCTGTTCTGCAAATCCAACTTAGGAAGGTCTGTGCCATGGATGCAGGCTCCTTCTGCTTTGATCAACCTAAAACAGGCAGGAGCTGCCTCATTCTGCACAGCTCTTTCTGGTCCAGTGCCCCAAATGCTTCTCTTAAGCAGCTGGGACAGTTTCACCTGTTCCTATTTCCAGTAAGCAGCTTTACTGCCTGCTTTGGGTTGATTAGAGTGCCCTAATGCACAGGGAGTGCATGGGGCAGTTTTACCTAGCCACTGCCCTCACAGCTCCCCTGAAGGGGCCTCTTATCCCTCCAGTGTGCCATGCACCCCAGTTGAGAACCATCACTTTAGCTGCTGAAACAATGAGAGAGCCCTCGAAATACTGTAAAATTTGAGTAATAATTCCTATCATCCTGAGCTTTTTCCATGGCTAGAAACCCAGATGCTTTCCTAAATGCCCCCGTTTTCATCTTTCATATTGGTCACCCTGAGTCATTTGTGCAGTCCTGTCCTATCTAATCATAATATCCCCTTTGATTCCACAGCAAAGAGTGCTATGAAACATGGCGAGTCACTTCTTTTTCTCTGAACAGAGCATTTAGATTTGATTTCCTCATCTTGATGTTAATCATTTTCTTTCTTGCCCTGAATTAATCTCAAAGAGGAAACTGCATGTATGCACACCTTGAGATAGGGAGACCTAAGGAAGGGTAGCGTGATACCCAAAAGCTTAAATACCGACCATACAGTTTGTTCAATACAAAATATCATCCACCAGAACTCTTGCATCTTGAAATAGGATGATGGGGTCAAGTGCTACTGAACTTGATGGGCATTCTCATGATGCTCACTGACATTCAAATGTTGGATGCAGTCAACTTGCCAGAGAATAGGTAGCAGCCAGAGCTTTCCCTCGAGGCTACCATCCTGTGCTCCAGAGCCTCAGCTTTCATTAAAAATAGTTACAACAGCTTTCATAGTTGCAGATGTAAACTTCCAAAGGAGGCTTGGCTGAACATTTTTTTTTTTTCAAAATTGCTCTCTGGCCATTTTCAGAAATAAGATTGTAGATTTATTTATTTCTTTTGACAAAAAAGAATTTTTTTAAATTTTGTTGGAAAAGGTTTATTCATGTTTCCCCCCCTGAAGCCACACTTTCCCACATCTGACCAATACCACTCAAACTGTGAGTATGAAATAACGCCGTAGCACCTTGCAGGAAACACGAGCTGTGAGAACCACTGATGATGACTGAATGAAGTCTCAAATGATCCCAAACAGAAACACAGCAAGGGATTGAAGAGCAATTTTAAATACTATTTTTCTGAGCTGCATGCAAAACATTTGAACTCGGGGATCATTTTTCTTCTCCAACTCTGGGAATCTCCCTTTTTGTTATTAGCTGCACACTGTGAAAGCATGCACGGGTGGAGGAAGAAGGAACTAGGGTAGTGCCTCTACCCTCATATTGCAGGAGTACAGGATTCACCTTGATCAAAGTCTTTCCTTCTTTCAAAACTCCCTCTAAGAAACGGTCTGACTTCTAGGAGCTAAGAAATGCAGGCTATAAACCAAGCTTTCCCTGAGTTTCAGCACCACTGTTACCTACAGCTGCCTGCGAGCTCAGAGGAGCTCATCTTGGGCTGGGAGTTCACCCGGGGTTAGACACAATGCACACATAGAAGGGAGCCTTCTGGCATAATAGTGGCTTCATTTTAAAGGCAGGCATGGTTCTTTGAGTAGATGCGATATCTTTTATTAGACCAACTGAGTAGTTGCAGAAAAGTCCTTTGCAAGCTTTAGGGCACAAGCACCTTTCTTCAGGCATAGGGAGTCCACAGGTGGCGTGTAGAGGGGAACACGGCGGGGTATGTGCCCCCCCAGAACTGGCTGCTGCCAAAGCCGCCACCAGTTTCTGTGGGCAGTCGCCACCCCCCACCACTGACGCAGCCAGCGGCAGCTGCGGGAGGTCCCCACTTGCCACCTGCTGCTCGCCACCTCCCCTCAGCGCCGACACCACCGCGGCCGCCTGCGGGCCGTCCCCGCTCGGCCTACCCTCGCCACTGAGGTCGCCCTGCCAGCCTCCAGGGGCACGCGGCGTCCGTGAGGGAGTGAGACGGCCGGGAATGAGAGGAGGTGCAAGTGTGGCAGGATGCCAGTGAGCTTGTCAATGGGGAGAAGTCAGAAAGACAACAGGTCAAGCGGGGGAGGAGGGCGGACAGCAGGGGAAAGAAGAGCCAAGGGTGAGTAAGGGGGACACGGGAGTGGAGGAGCTCGCAGGATGAGGATGTGATGAGCCCTCAGAGGACGGGGCGAGGCTGCACTCCCCTCTCCTTTCTCTCCCCGGCCCTTTCTCTTTGCTCCCTTACCGTGCTTCTGCTTGGGAGCACCTGGGACCTCCCTGAGCAGGCTCCCTCCTGGGGGAGGTGCAAGAGGCCAGGTCCCAGGAAAGGATTGCCCACCCCCCAGCCCTGATGCATCCCCAGCGCCTCCCCCTCCCCACGGCCCCTCTGTGACGGCCCCTGCGGTCAGAGGAGCCGCTGAGCCCGGGCCGCGGGCGCCGCAGGGCACCGGCATCGCAGGCTGCTTCCAGCGACTCGGCTAATGCAGGGGGCATTCTTCCTGCTTCGCCCTCGGATGGGCAGGTTTGCTTGATGCCTGCTGCTTTCTCTCTCTCGGGACTGACCTGCCCTCTGCTTTCTCCCAGGGACTGTCCCGACCGCAGCGGCTTGCTTTCAAGACAGGCTGTTGGAAAACCATCGCATCCGTGTTGCTTTCCCAGATGTTGCAACCTGCGATCCCTGCAGGCAGGTTGTGCTTGGGGTTGGGAAGGATATTCCTCCAGATGCTTTTACTTCTCAAGGCACCCAGAAGCGGGTAATGCAGTTGTGGTACATGGGAAACTATGCAGAGCTGCCTACTGACTTTGCAGACCCTGCGGAAGTAAATCCAGCCTCTCTGGACTGGTTAGGGCCAAATGTAGTGACTGGCCAAGCCAGGGGGAGGTTTGGATGTGCTTTCCAATACACTGAGCTCTTTACAGCGATAGGGAGACATTTATCTTATTTTCCCAGCAATTTGAAGGAGCTATAAAGGAAACGTGTTACTCTGCAGATGCACTTGAGCTCTTGAAAAGGCTCTGAATGAACAAGTTTATTGTCATGTGAAAACGACTGTGTTTCATTTATTCTGGCAAATGCTTCCACTTTTGGACCAAAACATCTGTCTTTTAACACCATTAAAGAAACAGCGTAAAACCAAGCCAGCTTAGAAAGCTGCAACATCGCCTCCAACAATAAGGACATTATTTGATTTTTCCTTGCCTGTTTAAGGTTGGGCTCCCTGCTAAAATTGTGGTAATTTTATGAAATGTTGATAGCAGTAGGTTAGGAACTGAGCAGAGAACAGAAGCTTATTCCACACAGGTCATGAGAAATGTTCAGGCTGTTCAACTAGTGGTGAGTGGACAAGGCATCATTTCACAGACATGTCTGGTAGTGGTGCCTTTAGAAAACTCTATTCACTTTTGCACACTTTAGTATGAGAAAGATGTGGATAAATTTAAAAGTAGTAGCAAAAATAATGAAAGGCCAGCAGAAAATGACATATTGAGGCAGCTTAAAAGTCTTGGTAAGCCTAGGCAAAATGATTCTCTACAAGTACCTGACAGACACAAGCCCTAAGAAGAGAAATAAATTGCTAAGGATTCATAGATTGTTAGGGACTGGAAGGGACCTCATAGATCATCGGGTTCAGCCCCCCTGCACTAGGCAGAAAAAGACAACTGAATAGGAAAGGAACAACTAGAAAAATGGGT
>NW_005841902.1:3487667-3489443 GCF_000455745.1 Alligator sinensis
GGGAAAGAAGTATCTGAAATTTTAAACTTCTTGACTCTGGACTAACCTTCCAGAAAAAGTGGGTTGATATCCCATCTCTAAAAATGTTTAAAACTATGCTGGACAAAAACATGGAGATCTACAATTGAAAACTGGCTTTGACTGGCAAAAAGAAATGGACCATTTCTAACTTCGATGAGTCTGTTCAATCCATAATAATGTTGAGTCATCCAGTATCTGATTTTCGGCATTTGATTATTCCTCTTCACATTTGTCTAATTTCCTCCCACCCATCTATCTCTTTCTCTAGCCCCTTAAGTGCCAACATTCAAACTGAAGTGATTTTCTTTTTTTTCCAGAGCAGAATCAAATGAATCAAACTGAAAATGATAAGCCACATAGTGGCCATGAGGAAAAGAAACAGTTATTCCTTCCCAATTGGAAAGTGAGTATTTTTGCGTCGTAAAAGTGATCTGTTATATTGTTTACTTTTGTTTACCCTTAACCTTTTTTGCCAAAATTGGCTAAGTGCTTCTACAACACCTAATTATTGTCTGTTGAAAAGCTCTGTAATTTATAAAAATGCTATCAAAATAAAAGAGCAACATAGGTCGCTCTTTTATAGAACGTGTCCTTCAAGATCTGCACAATGTTTACACTCTTTTTCTGATTCACAAAAGTACATTTGAACTTGAAAAAAGTTCTGTAGTAGAAAAGATCTAGAACTCAGAAGTCACCATTTAAAGCTCAGTATTTTGGGGCATATGTAAGATATTTGAGTTATTTCCCTTTATACTGAGGAAATCAATTCTGGCAAGTGTATAGTGTAAGTTGGCAGATGTTGACTTCTGAACAGCCATCAATGTAATGGTGTATTTAGCCTTTATTTATAAGATGTTGTTTGCCTATTATAATCTACATTACAATTTTACTTTTAACCATTATTGTACTTCAACACACCTAATGCACTGCATAAAAGAGACTTGCAAATACATTTAGTTAATAAAGGGGAAATTTTTCAAAAGCACATTTGGAAAGTGAGGTACTTGACTTTCAGTGAAAGCCAAAAATATTTGGCTGCCTACCTTCTCTTTGTGCCTCAAAACAACCTCTCCTTCTTAATGGCCATCAGTCTTAATGAAACCTGAGTGGAAAGCAGCATTCTCTCACAGTGCTTGCCAAAAGAAATTGTACTGAACCAAAAAGTCATTCAGACAAACCAAGAAGTCATTCTTTTCAGTCACGTTCCCAGCTGGATCATTCTACCTGCAATACTTTCAGAGAAATGCAGTCTCATTAATGCTGCTTTGTAATCAAATCCAATCCAAAAGTATGTATGTAAGGTTCTCATGTAAGGTATGTAAGGTCCTCAACATTTCTCATGAGTTGTATACTATGTACAATGGCATGCAGTGTAACATATTCAGAGACTGCACACAAAATGTATGTAATGGTATATATGTGATGCTGAGAAAGCAGCATGTTTTTAGCATTTAATGGCTTTTTAGGAGAGTGTCCTAACAACAGCCTGGACACCTAGTAGTCATCTACAAGTGCTTAGTCTTATACCAGAGGCATAACTGGCTAGTACTCTGCCCTGGGCAGTGGCAGCACATGGTGCAGAGGCACCATCCTGAGGCTTGCTGCTGTTGCAGGTGTAGTGGGGAGGAGGGTGCAACATGTGTGTCTAGTGAACAAAAAAACTCTGATTTTCAGTGGCAAAATAAGAGGTGACATTTCCCAGTTCCACCCCCCACCTCTACAGCAGGAAACTTCCAACCATTCATTCCTCTTGCA
>NW_005841902.1:3489453-3499133 GCF_000455745.1 Alligator sinensis
AGGAGGTATGAGAGATAGAAGGGTGAGGCAGCTCCATTCCAGCATCCCCAGTCACCTTCCAGTTCCACCCCGCCATCTCTACAGCTGGAAACCTCCAACCAGTCCTCTTGCGCTCCCGCTGCTGCTGGAGCTGCTGCAGGGAGGGTGGAGAGTGCAGGCAGGAGGCATGGGGGACAGGGGGGTAGGGTGCTCCCCCACCTCCATTCAAACACCCCCTCCTTAGACAGTGCCTGGGGCTCATGCCCCACTCATCCAGTCATTGTTACACTACTGCCATTGTAGTTCCAGGTTAGTTAGATTTGAAAACCAACTTTGAGCCGTTTCTTAGTTAGGTCATCATGGGGAAAATTACAGAAGTTTTATATTTAGCAGGCAGTGAGATCTGCAATCTGTTATAACGTCTAGAAAATCTAAACTTTGGAACTTCCTGCAAGGAGAAAAAGTATTTGTATCTTTGTATAATAGTACGAAGGTATCCTAAAAATATCACCATCATCATGGATGGGCTGTAAGTACTGCTTATATAATATATATGGTAATTTCACTTCTGCCTTCTTCACCTCTTGGCAATTGTTGCTTCTCATCATACTTTTAGACTGTAAAATCTTTGACACGGGGATTATCTTCTTGTTCTATGTATCTGTTGATGCTTAGCACCATAGGAGTCCCAATCATGAAGCCTAGGTTTTACCCATAGTCAAAGAAAAAAACTTTTAAATAATTATCAGAGTTCTTTTTCAGGTCTGGGCCACTGGAAATTAGAAATATATTTTATATTTTTTGTAGGTATCAGAATTGTTGTCATGTCTTGCAAATGTTAAGAATGGAGAGCCAACACACCAGTTGCTTTTGAAGGGAACACATGCATCTCTCTTCCATACAGTGCGTTTTGCAATAAAATCTAATAACTGGGAGACTGAAGCAAAAAACAAACAACATTTGCTACCTCATGAGTTATGCAGTGGGTCACAAGAACATGTAGCAAAGGAAGGTGCTGATTCACTCACAACAGCAGTGAGAACTGCAAACAAATTTCTGTCTGCCTGCTTAAAGTGGCTGTCTAAATCAAAGACAAAGCATTCTACTGCTAGAGGACACAGAAAACCTAAACGCAGCAGACAGTTGCCAGAGCATATGCTTCCTTACGTGCTTTTAATCAGAAATTGTCTTCCCTTGTCAACTTCTTCAATCAAATCCAAATGTTCCAAAGGAGAAATATTATGCAGGATACAGTATTTTACATTGAGCCTCTGGAAAAAGGAAAAGCCCAAGCCTTTATCTAAAATTTCTCCCATTTCTGAGTTGCAAAAAATTGAAGGTGAGCAATCTGTACTTATGCTTATTTATGAATGACATAAAATAGTACAAGGGAGATTAGTTAAGAGCAACAGCATAGAATTAAGAAAGGGAAAACATAGACTGAGTATCCAATGACTTCTGACTGTGGGACCTCCAGCATCATCATAAGAAGTCATTTTAAAATGATGGGAGTCATTATGACTTGAGACATAGGAAAACAGACCACCTAGGGCATTACTAAATATTCCATAAAGAAAAAACCTGCACTGGTGGCAGATGCGCTCACCAGTCTACTATGTTTATCTCCATCATTTATTCTGCTATAAAAACATGTAATCTCAAAGTAGACAAAATCATGGCAGGCACATGGAGTGACTGTATTTTCCATGGTCTCAGGCCCTTAGCACATGTTCATTTAATGGCACTATGGGATCTGTTCCCTGATCCCAACAATCACCCCTCCTGCACTGGCAAGTTGAGAGCTGGGTGTCTGGTGAATTGGTGCAGTTCCAGGGCTGGGACCAAGAACCAGATGATTGTCAGGCTCAGCCCTGGGACCACATGAGAGCCAGCTGGAGACTCATGTGGTCCCAAGGCTGGAATTTACAATCAGCTGATTGTCAGTTTAACCCTGGGATCACACTGGATCCCAGAGCCCCAAGCACAGGGGTGTCAGAAAAACCTCATGTACAGCCTTACTGCACATATGGTTTTTCAAGTTGCCAGTGCATGGGACCACAAGACCCAGGAGAGGTTTGCCAATCCCAGGGTCCACATGCACTGGGGATGTTAGAAAACCATATGTGCAGCTGGGTTGTGCACACAATTTTTAAAGGTTCTGGTGCACAGGGACTCCAGGATCAGAGAATCTCTCCCCATCCTAGGCTCCCAGTGGCTGGGATGTGTCAAGTGCCTTACTCTGAAGCTCCTTGGGAGCTGCAGGGCAGGACAGACAACCTGCCAAGTCATAGGCACCTGAGAGGCTCCCTGTGACTTACCACCCCTGGTTCAGCTCATGAGCTCCCCTGACTTGGCATCTTGAAAACAGCAAGGTGCAGCCCTATGCGAGGCTGCACTACAGGGCTGTCCTCCTACCAACACAGGGGAGCTACCAACCAAGCCTCACCATGCAGCAGGCATCCAGGCAATATGGAAACCATTAAGGCAATATGAAAACCAGCCAAAAAAATTACACATATTTTATAGAACAATTTTGTGGCTGGTTTCCTGTTTTGGTATGCCGTTAATTGCCTGGATGTGTGGCTGGCCAGGTTACTATTTTAGACATGATTAACTGGTTAATCACATCTTAAGTGTAACATCTGCCTGTGGCTTCAGCATCTAGTAAGTTAGGCTGTAATTCAGCACTGGGATGACTAATTCTTTCCAGCCCTATGTTGCTCACACTCAGCTCAGTGGAAATCTTGTCATTCATTCCAGTGGGAGTTGGATCTACCCTTCAGTCTCATTGAAACAAGGTCATAGACTGTGAAATCAATGGGCCTTGAAGTGAAATGGTATCAACTATCTTGTTTTTTTCTGTCTCGCTGCACTGACCTATAACAGATCTTTTCTGACTATTGAAGCTGATCTGCGTATGCTGTGACCTTCCTAAGACGGACTCCATCATAGCATCATATCACCTCTCCTACTTGAATACTAGAATGGAGAGTCCATGCCAACTCAGCAATTAGCCTCTCTTTTGTTTTCCACTAAACTAATTGCATTTATAATGACATATGCTAGGCGCACTCTGGTTCCATAGAATTTTTGCATCTTATTTTTCTCGCATGCCAAGCTGACAATACTAAACTGGGCTCTTTGCCTTCAGAAACACTTCAAGTGGTCATGGGTGCATCCCAGATGTGGAAGGTTGGGGCACAGTCCCACAATGGTCACCTACTGGGAGTCTGGAGTCAAGGGGTTAGGGCAGAGGGAGCAGGCAGGAAGAAGACAGAGAATGCAGGCAGGGAAAATATTCAGGCAGGAATAAGGCAGAGGGGAGCCAAGGATCATGGAACAAGCCAGAAATCAGGAACACTGAGGCTAGACAGAGAAGACTCTGTCTTGATGCAAGCTCACAGAGCTTTAATGGAAGTCAGCTGAGAGCACACAGGCAGCAGGCAGTCAGTCCCATCCAGGTTATCAGGACCAGCTGGAGCTTGTCTGGGCATCAAGCACACAGACTCCTGACACAGGTGAAAGGCTGCAAAGTGCATATCTAGATAATCTTTAAGGTTTCCTGAGCTTTGAGCAGGCTGATGTTTGTCTTGTGCTATGGAGCAATTCAGAGAAAAAATGGAAAGGCATGCTTGATGTTGTGCAAGCTGCTATCTGCAAAAAGGAGCTGTTTCAGCAGCCAAAGATTCCTGGCTCATCCAGTGTCTTATGCTCCCTGGGGATTCCTCTACATAAAAGATTTTCTAGGTGTCTGATTAACCTGGTTCTAGATACTTGCTGCTTTGCACTACCCAACAAATCCTCCACAGGGTCTACACCCAGGAGATCCCAGCTGGTTGATGAAGCTGTTGTTAAAGTTGTAATGGAACAAGGCAGCCTTTGGATTTGACCTTTAAGGAACAGAACAGATATTGGCAATGCAAATTTTCCATGCTGCTCTATGAATATGCTTTAACTATGGGACAAAGGGGCCACCTAAAAGGGTGAGAGACAACACAGTTATTGCATATTGATGTCTAATTAGGCTTTGCCTATTTGCTGATATTAGCAATAAGGGTATGTACTCTTGAACTCTGAAGATTGTTTTTGTTGCTGTTGAAGAGAATTCCCTGCCCCCCCCAATAATTTCAACAAAAGGATGAGGCCTACCTGCCAAATTTTCCCTTTTAGCTTACCAAAGATAGGTACCTAAATGCATATTTAGGCATCTAAATTAATAAATTAAAGTATAGCACTGCTGAACATCCAGACATCCCTGCAGTGTTACAGCTGTTTCTTGTTCATTTTCCTAAAAAGTGCCATTACATATGATGTTAACATCATAAATAACTTGTTGCTGCTTTCAGAAACACAACATATCAAATTTCTCAATCTGAAAGATCTGCAGTGGAAACTGTATAAAGGCATTGTGAAGAGGAAGCAGAAAGCGACAGCTTCACAGAGAGAAGCAAATTACAGACCTTTTAGGATATTCGAAGAAAAAACAACAAAGGCTGAATACATCATCCCTTTGATTTCTAAGGACTAAAGAGTTGCTTCCTTTCTTCAAGGAGTTTGTGTTGCAGGTCCTGTTTGTGTCAATTAAAGTCTGAATTTAAATGAATGGAGAATTACTACAGTTCATAGAAAATGCCAATACTTTTGTAGAAATAATAATAATCCTAGTAGCTTGTAGAAATTCATTGTGGACCAGGTTCCTGTTGTGCCAGGCACTGTGTAATCATAGAAGAAAAAAAAAATACACTCCATGCCTCAAAGAGTTCACAAAACTAGGCAAAACCAATGAATATAGGCTGACATAGGGAAGCACAAGGAAAGAATGAGAGAGTATTTGCAAAAGAGTAATTTATTTTTATGTTGGTGAATGAGTTCCTACTGCACAACTTCTGAGTGTGCTTACCTGATTAAAAACATGATGAGCCTTGTACTGCTGTCAGTTACACCAGTTTTACACCCATGCAAATACTCCTAATTTAATATCAGAACCAGACTCAAAATACACAAAATAATTTGCTCCTGCCCTTGTCAATAGACAACATGGTAGAATGTTTCCTCCCAATATGACCACTGCAGGTAACATGGGATGAGATGTGAATGAGGAAAGAAGACGTTTATATTTTTACACCAATAATTATATATTAATTGAATTGATCCTAGGGAATAATCCAGGCACAGTTAAGCAGCAACACTCATTCCCCAAAACTGTTCCTCCATCTCCCCTGCATGATGCAGCTTTTCAGATCTTGCTAATGTATAACAATTGATTGTGTGAATATGAGCATATATATTTTGGATGTTTGTTTTAATAATAATAATACCAATGAACTGAAAAAGACAAGTGCTCTGTTACCAATTTTAATATTGTAATATTCAATCCCAAATGTCTTGCAAAGTTAACAGGTCAATGTACAGATTATAAATACTATCAAGTTCACTCACTACAGCATCTCAGAATGCAATATTGGGGCTGTTTAACAGTGCACAACAAAACAATACAGTCTCCAGTGAAACTACAAGGGGAATATGCTAGAAGAGAGACTGTGCCCTGACCTAGAATTTGGCTACAAAATTTGATTGATGCCCCTATCTTTGAGAAACATTATAAATTGTCTGGATGTCAGTTTTATATCTTCTATAAATGACATAATCTAAAGCAAAACAACAGTACGTTAACCCAGTGCAGTAGGGATTATTTTAGCAACAATGCAGAAAGGAGGCTACAATGTACTAAATCACTCAGAATACATTCTTGCAGCATCTGCTTTTTTGGGGATGACCAGGCCTTCTTTGTTTCTGAGATCTGATAGTATTGTCACATTATGTAATAATCTGCAAGCCAGATATTGTGTAAACTTCATAACATTTCTTCAAAAGCGAAAGGAGAGAGCTCTTAATTTCTTTCAGACCTATGTTGAATCAGTGAACACTGATGCACTATGGTGCTTATGTAACTGATTAATATTTCAGCACTTTAATTCTAAGGAAAATGAAGGAGACAGTATATTTGCTTTCCCTATCAGAAACTGCAGGATCATCTCTGTACCAGAGATTAGTCATGTTAAAAGTGATAGAAAGTGTATTGGCCCTTAATACTTGTCAGATCTCATTTTCAAGCATAGGTTTTATGTTTTAATGGTGGTATTTTAGCAACAGAAAAAGGTTTTTAAAAACTTAATATTCTTATATTCTTTCAGTGAAAGCTTAGAATTGGTAGATTTCTAAAGATTTAGGAAAAACCCTGAATTTATATGATCCCATTTTTTATTTCTGTTTGCTAATAACTTCAACTTTCACCTACTTAAAGTTACTCTTCTCATGTTGCTGGTGTTGAGGTAGCTTTCAACAAGTGTCTGCTACTGGTATGTGTTTCATTATTTATAGACCTAGCAGCAGACTGAACTCAGCACAGTTTAATGGTCAAGTTTCCTTCACTCTATGATATGGTAGACAGTGGATCTTCCTGAGGCTGCTACAATTTTAGCAGATGCCCAACGAACATGGCCAGAAGTGATTCCCACCCCCACTCCCCCCTGAAGTGCACTGTATTTTCCTAGGCAGACAAAGTTCTTTGGGTAAATCCGATATCTTTTATTAGACCAACTAAAATAGCTGGAACAATTCTTTGCAAGCTTTCAGGTACAAACACTCTTTGTCAGGCTGAAGAAACCCTTCCTCAGCCTGATGAAGGGTGTTTGTACCCGAAATCTTGCGAAGAAGAATTTTTTCTAACCATTTTAGTTGGTCAAATAAAAGATATCAAATTTACCCAAAGACCCTTGTCTGCCTATGTCCTTAGGCCAATACGGCTACAACCTATACCCCTGTATTTTCTTAAAATCTTAAGAAGAGAAGCTATTTTATCACGGAATTGTTATATGTCAATTTAAGGGTGTTTTCCCACTTAATCAGTCTTTTTTTGGGATTACTAATAGGTTAAAATACAAATGTTTGCTTTAGGCTTTTAAAAACAGTATTTTTTGGTTAACTTTTCCCTCTAGTTCTCAGATACAGTCACCTGTGAGGTTAGAGCAAGAATGGGAAGGTTCAACTTCAAGAAAAAAAACTTTTAAACAGTTATGAGAAAATGGAAGTCTGTGTACAGTCTATATTATCTCTTTCAACATTTGCTAAAATACTTAATTCTTAAGTTAAGTACCATGGAAGCAGAAAAGATTTTTAGGCAGACAAGGTTCCTTGGGTGAATCTGATATTTTTTTATTAGACCAACCCAAATAGTTGGAGAATAGTTATTAATCAAGCTTTCAGGTTCAAAAACCCTTCGTCAGGCTAAGGAAGTTTCAGCAGTTGGTGTGTGCTCTTCCTGGATGGAATGAAAAGTAAAGAAGTCAGAGGCTGGGCTGGTATACATACAAGACAGGTAGTCAGTGAAAATATAGATTGAGGAGTCAATGGGTGAGAGAGGGGTGGGGGTGGAGAGTGGAGAGGGGGATGAAAGTGGAAGAGTACACACCGACTGCTGAAACTGCCTTAGCCTGACGAAGGGTTTTTGAACCAGAAGGCTTTCCTTATAACTATTCTCCAACTATTTGGGTTGGTCTAATAAAAGATATCAGATTCACCCAAGGAACCTTGTCTGCCTATGTCCTTAGACCAACATGGCTACAACCTACACCCCTGCGAAAACATTTTTAGTCATTCATTTTTACTGGTAAAATGCCCTATCAGATTTGGATTAGAAGAACAGATTGTAAGAAGACAAAAACCAATAAACAGAGGCATATTGATTTCTAGGCATTCAATAAAAAGTCCTTTTGGCACCCAAGAGAGAAAAATGGGCTTAACTAGTGGCACAACAGACATGACATTTTGGGTCTACATCTAAAGATTTTTCAATTAATTTTTATTCAAATAGATGCTTACTTGAAACAGTATCTCCTTTACCTTTGTGGTAAAAATACGTTATAATTCGGCCACCAGGCCTTTGCAATCGCTTTTGTGTTCAACATGTTTTGCAATAGCTTCTGCATATAGATTAAGGCTTATTTTGCACATAGATCTTGCAACCATACTTATTCAGTGCACTAGGGTTACACCAAGATAAGAGGTTATTAAGGGGCATTAGTTTCGCCGCAGTTCTGCTTTTGGACTGCGCATGCGACAGGACCTTTTGCCGCAGTTCTGCTTTTTGACTACGCATGTGCTAAACTCGATAGGAAACAATAACCAATAACAAGTTGAGCTCGACCTGCAAGGCAAGACGTAACAATAAGGAAATTGTAAGGCTGCCAATAATCGCGCGACACGCTGAAACCCTCTGTTTGTTATCTATAAAAGTGGAACCTCGGGCACGGCTCCGGGTCGACTCTGCTTTGAGCAACTCAGCTCCTTTGTCGATCTGTTTGCGCAAACAATAAACTCGAGTTGGACCTAGCCTGTGTGTGTGTGACTCTCTCCTTGAGGTAAATTGGACAAGCCTCCAGGGGCACGAAACTAGCAGTTTGTGCAACACCTTCACCTTGATTTGCTTTCTATAAGGAAAGGTCAGCCCATTCCCAGATACAGTATTTGCATAAAGGGTATCCTGATGTTTTGTTGATACTTTACAAAATGTTCATAATACATTCACTTAAAAAAATATACTTCGGTAGTACTTTACAACAGAATTTAAAGCCCCGCAGGTACTTTGCCAGAAACATTGTCAACATTTCTTTTTGAGACATTTCCACCTTTACATAAAATATGCCTAATTATCATGAGCTAGTTCGGGGTCAGCAAACCCTGGCACGCGTGCCAAGCATGGCATGTAAGGTCATTTTGCTCGGCACACCACCGCCAGCCCAAGCTCTAAGCAGTTGCTGCCAGTCATGGAGCCCAGGCTGCTCCCAGCAGGTGGCTGGGAAGCTGCAAGCCCTGCTGCAAGCAGACCTGGCTCTGTGGGCTGGCTGCAGCCGGGAGGCCGCAAACAGCTGCTCTGGGCTCCAGCATGTCGGCGCTGCAGCACCTTCCAAGGTAGACATTGTGGTTTTTTTGGCACACTGGCCAAAAAACATTGCCTACCCCTGAGCTAGATCCTTTGCTTGATCAAAGCACTGCTCTGGGCCAAACAATGTGAAATGTACCAAGCAAACGTTAAAAGTCCTAAGAGGCCAGATTTTCAAGCTTTGTATCTGATCTACTTTCACAAGCACTTGGTATCAGTCAGCTATCCACACCACCTGTATCTGATTAGAGCACAATGCTACTCTAGATAACCTCCATGACTGTGTTAGTTACCCCCGGGACAACTAGCAGTGGGACAACTTGTGCTGCTTCTAGTTGTCCCTGGGGAATGCCTGTGCCACATGTCCTTTGGGGTGTGGCAGGTTACCCCGGGTGGGGTAGGGGAGGCTGGGGCCAGCACTGTGCTGGTCCCAGCTGTCACAACCCAAAGTTGTGGGTTTTTTTATTTGAGTGTGCTTCGGCATCGCTAAATCATGTTCCCGCCAAATTGCAGCTCTTTTGCACGGTGGAGTGTTCTGCTGCAACAGAGAACCCGCGTGCAGGAGCTTTTCCCGCCAGTTCTGTAGCTTTGTTTGCATAGTGCATTTCTTTTGCATTATAGCAATGCGCGATGCAAGGAGTCACTGCCATTTGTATTAGGATTTGCGCCACATTATTGGCCAGTCTTAATGTAAGCACACGTGGTGGCTAGCTATTGGCTTGCTAGCCGTACAAAAGGCTTGGGTGGTTTCCGCCCAAAT
>NW_005841902.1:3499638-3517122 GCF_000455745.1 Alligator sinensis
TGGCTCGCACATGGTGACCCAGATGGGATCGGGAGAGAGCTCGCACATGGTGATCCAGGCGGGATCGGGAGTCGGCCCGCACACCAGCAACCTTTTCTTTGGGGCCTCCTGGGGCTGCAGTGGTGGGATCCTGCCACTCAGAATCTGGCTGGCCACCGGAGCGTGCATCTGGCTGGCTAGGTTCTAGTTTTGAGTGACGTGCACAGACCCTGCGTGCGCCACTCAATTTTTTTTTTGCATGGGTTTTTCAGACCCCTGGATATTTAGGGGTCAACCCCCCCCCGACATGTCTGCTACATCACTTACTGCATGGCCACACTCATCTGGACACAGCCCATGGTGTCATTTCACCCCTAAAACATGGGGGCAAATTTATTTCCACTGAAAGTCAAAGGTCACTATGCCAGCCAGCAACTTCCAAAGTGTAGCAGTGTTCTGGCCAAGCTCTTTCCACCTAGGACCTTTCACTGGATCCAAGAGGTATTGGTGCCTTGGACTCAGACTGGAATGTAAGCACTGAAGAATATAAAAACATTTTTTTACTAAATCCAACTGTACATATTCTCCATCTCTTTTGTCCTCTAATGCCCTCTGTCTTGTCTATAATCTGCTTCAGAATATTTCACTCCAAAAGACAACCAGAAGAAAGTATATGCCAGGAATTACAGGATATTAAATTGCGTCTTGCATGAGGGTGCAGGGGACTTGAAGTGGCATGTGTGAGATAGCAGGCAGTGTAGCCAGTTTCAGAGTGGTTACAGCATCTTGCTACAGCTCCAGAGGCAGGAATATGAGTCCTGCTCAAAACATGTACCAAAGGCTTCCCCTCTACTCTGGGCTGTACATAGGTACCTAATCATTCAGGCTGGGAAATCAAAGAAAGCCACATAGGATACTAGCTACATTACTGACTTACATGCTGTTGTTTATAAAACCTGTTGGTTTAGTGCATTGTTTTCTGCTACTTAACCAGAAATTTGGAGAAGAGACAGTAGGTTTTGACTGCGGGAGTTGACTAATTAGCTCTGCAGTAGATGCGTCTTGCATCTACACATGGAGTGCTATTAGGCAGGAATAAACTAATTTAACTCCACAGCAGGATAGTACTTGTTACTATCCTGCTATGGAGTTAAATTAGTTTATTTAGATAGTATTGTATTGGATAGTATTTACAATACTTTGTATTTACAAGTACTATCCTGCTGCAGAGTTTTTTACTCCACAGCAATGCATGTATAGACACTGATGGGGCTAGCTGGGGCATTAGGGTACTTCATTGTGGGGGTTGCCTGCCAGCTAACTCTGCATTGAAACACCCTCACGCCCCAGCCAGCCCCTCTACAATACATTATCACCTAAATATTTAGGAGATACCAAACACATGCAATGTTTCACCTCTGCACTCCCAATAGCAGTGGTCTCCCTGAAGCCTCATTTATTTCCTGTCCATTCCTTTTATGTTCTGTCGTCTCTCACATCTTTGCTGTCTCTTCAGTTTAAGGCTCGTGAGTTTTTTGGGGGGTCAAGAACTGTCAACCTGATCCTGATCTAAGTTTTTACTTAACTACATTATCTCATTCTATATTTAGAACTCTCTCCTGAAAACACTTGCACACGTGCTTACCTCATTATAGTCACATTGATTTTTCAAAGAAATTACAAGAATCATTTGAAATTAAAGATCTGCACATAGGCTGCGATCCCGACTTCACATCCATTTCCCACCCATTTAGCTCACCTAGCTGTAGCAGAATCCTGTTTGTTTGGGGTTTTTTTTAATGGTATATAGATGAGCTTGAGGGTGTAGCAACCTTTTTAGTAAGTGTGCCATAAATTAGCCCCAAACCCTCCCCAAGTGCCACTCTGATCCCTTTCCCCTGTGCTCCCTGCCAAGCTGCTGCTTCGGTTTTCTGTTCCCTGCCATATTTGCCACTGTGCTGCCTGTCCCCTCCCCAGTCTGCCACATGCCACACACACAGGCTGCTTGTGCCACAGGTTGGTCACCCTTGAGTTAATCTGTTGTCTTTAGCTATTTCCATCTATAGAGGCAACCATCGAGACTTTAAAATCTACCATTGTCTTTGATCTTGCAGATACATGACACAATCCTTGTCAATTCATGGCAGACTAGCTACACACTGAGGCATTCCAAGATACAGCCATTTCATACTATCCGGAATCCAGTATATAGATACATTTTCCAGACAGTCACAGCAGTACGCCATGCCATAACAGGAATTAATATAAAATGGGATTATGATCTATCTGTAGTTTAACTGTGATGCTAGTCACCTGTAATAGGTGTTTACACTTACTTGTTTTACATAAGGAAATTTAAAGCTCTTTTCAGAAAGGAAAATTTGCATTTTTACTGAGTAGCATTAATATGCATTCAAAATTCAAGTTAGGAGGTGATTATTAGTTATTTAGTTTTGTGTATATTTCAGCAAAAATTGTTATAACCATTGTATTATGTAAATCACTTAAATGAACCAGGATTTCAGAAATCTCCATGTTCCATATAACTTGAAGGACAGCTTTTTTAGAGCCAGTAGGTTCATGGTTGGTCTCTGGGTTTTGACAGATGTGTGAGTGCCCATTTTTTAAATATCACTCTGTTGTAATTAATGCTGTAATACTCTTTCTCATTCATAATTTATACTGTCTCTTATGAAAAAGATACTTCACTACTAGTGAGAGTATAATCCTGTTGCCACAAAAATGTCTTGTTGGTCTCCTTCTATTGGCTTTTATTTTTCTACCCTCCCACAACAAGGTTGAATTATTTTGCCTTTGAAGTGCATCCCCAGCTTTGCTTATTAATCTTCACTCAGCTGCTGGTATTCTTTTTTATACAGTCTGCACAAAAGATAATGTTTTATTTTTTTAACACTGTTTGATTAACTGCTTCTACCATTAGTAAGAAGGGTGTTTGTGCCTGAAAGCTTTCAAAGAACTTTTTTCCAACTATTTAGTTGGTCTAATAAAAGATATCGCATCTACCCAAAGCAGCTCGTCTGCCACTGGTGGATTTTAATTAGACCGGTGGTTTTCAACCTGTGGTCCACAGACTGCTGGGGATCTGCAGATTATGTCTAAGGGGTCCACAAAAGATGACTATGATCAATGAGAAATATGTGAATACCCACATTTACAATTTGAAGGGCTCTGTACCTCTTTTCAAAATTTCCAAGGGCATCCACACCTCCATTAGAAATTTTTTAGGCATCTGTCCAAAAAGGTTGAAAACCACCAAATTAAGCTATTTATGCTTAATTTTATGAACTTTTGGTATTTGAAGGTATTCCAGTGCTGTGTGATCTGCAGTGTAATCTGCAGTTTATTGATTTGCTACTGGTGTTAATACATACATTGATTTGATTTGATTCATAAAAATCATTATTCAAATTTTTTGCTGTTCTTAACGGAGATCATACCAATTTCAACAAATGGCTATGTTTTGGATCATTGGCACAGACTTTTATTTTTGCCGGGGCAGGGGCTAAGATGGTGGACTTGTGGAAAGTTTTCTGCATGTTAGGTGAGAGCCACCTTCCCAAGGGGGGACAGAGCCCTTGTGCCCCCATGTACTCGGCACCTCTGTTTTGGATTATATGACACTGAGCTGTGTAGTTTGCACTGCACAAAAGGTAAATAATAAAACTACATCACAGTCCAAGTACCTTTGGTCCAATATTAAGCAGATCTATTTGTTCTTTTCAAATATTTATTTTCTAAAGAACTTGTCTGTGAACATTCCTTCTTTAAAAAAAAAAAAGTTCTCAGCTGTTATTTGAGACGTCAGTGTCCGTTTCAGTTGAATTCCTTTCACACTTTCCCAAAGGTACACTACTGACTAAAAACCATGGGTGTGGCAATAATGCTTTTGTATAATTACCAAGTACAGTACCACCCTCACAGCTGAATTTGTGTTTCCGAGATCTGTTTTCCTCTGTGTATGAACAGCTGCTGGTAACTGGAGATAAAATGCATAGCATGATTTCAAGTTCAGCTGTTTGGCGTATCTTTTCTTTATGTTCTTTCAGCCTGATCCAAAGCTCATCCAGGGCAATGGGGAGACGCTCACTGACTTAATGTACTTTGGATCAGAACCTTAAAGCATAAGGTGGTTTTCTCTTACAAGAAAAAGATAACTCTTAGTGGAGTTTCTGCTTATTTTTAAATTCTAATTCTTACTGTTGTGTAAGTTTAGTTTTACAAAGACCAGCCCCTTGTGCTAGACCCAGCATGCAGGGCCAGTCCACCATGAGCACCACATGCAGTGTGCACTCCAGACCAGCTCCATATACTAAGATGCATGGGACTGGAGCCAGCGCACGTGTTGCAAATAATATTCAGAGCTGGTCCAAGGTGCATGCTCCAGCTGTGGCCTGCTTCAATACACACAGAACTGGTCCTGTGCATTGGATCTAGCACATGGGGCCAGTCTGTGAGCCTGTCTGGCCTGTGGACCAGCCAGGCAGCAATCCTCTGATCGGGGGGGGGGGGGGCGCTGGATAAGTTTGACACGCCTTGCAGGTGACAGTCATGAGAAGGTTTCAGCTTCATCTGTCATTACCAATGAGGCCTGAACTACAAGCCTAAACTAAAGTGTGACAAATCCACCTGAAGAAATCAATGGATTAAAAACTGTGCCATTTTAAGAAAAGGGGTGCCGGGGGGCTGAGAGGAGGGTGTATTTTAAATTTGCATTTTACAGCCAGGAATTAGAACCAGAACTTTAAAACGTGGTGTCTAAAGGGAGCCCTCTAAGTCAGTGGTGCCTGGAGCCATGGTCTGAGAAGTGCTTGGGATCAGGTTGCTCCACAGGCCACCTGATAGTAGGGTGGGGAGGAGGGTGGTGGCTGCCAATGTCAGACAGAGGGGAGAGAAAGAGAAGGGGAAGGGAGAGTACAAGAGCTAATCTCCAGTAAGCAGTGCCTGCCTAGGGGAGGGAGGAAGAAGAAAGGGAGGGAGAAAGTAAGTACTGTAACACCTGCCATAAGAAAGGGGAGGAGGAGAGAGCAGGGAGGTCTGTATGTCAGGGAAGGGCCTGAGCTGGGGCAAGTTGCTTGCCATGGATCCCCAAATACAGACACTTTGGGGGCCATATCTGACCCACAGGTTGAGCCATAGGTTGAATATCATTGCTCTTAGATCATAGGAGACAGCAGGGGAAATACTTTGACCACTAAGGTGGTTTTCCTACAGGGGAAAACTGCTTTCTTGGGATGGGGTACTGCTGTGGGAAGATCTTGGCTATACACTGACTTTATGGAAATGGGAGACTCCTCCCTAGCTCACTCCTGCGGCCATACAGCTGAGGGCAAGCAAAACTCAGGGGCATCTGAACCACAAGCTTGGGCCTGCACAATGGATGCCCGCCAAAGGATTTGGAAGGATCTGAAGCCCCAGGCAGGGGTGGAGGATGCTTGCCGGTAGTAGGGCCACATATGGTTCTTTATAGACTCATGTATTTGGAATTTATTTGGCTGATTTGACTTGGGACATTACAAAATTTTCTTTAAAAAAAAAAGGCCATTCCTCAAAGATGCTCCTTTGGCAGCTGCCTGGTAGAAGACCAGTGTCTCACAATGGAGCCAGGTGTCTAACCTTAAGCCATTAGTTTGATATTTGGTCTCAGCATTCTATTGGACTTTATGCTCCTAGGATAATCTTGGTCTCCCAGACTGAAAAGCTGATTCTGTTTTAGAAAGGAAAGGCACTCCACTCTGGGTAAAGAGAAGAAATATTCTGCTTCTGCTAAATTGAATTGCTTCTGAATTATACAGCTTAGAGCCTTTGTAACTTGACACACTGGAACAGTGTACAAGGATTCCCACTTGCCTGCGGTTTATGACATGAATATAAGCATCTTTCTTACCTTCAGAATTAATCTTGCATTATATATTGTTTGCTGTCCCTTTTGGTTACAATGCCAAAAGGGGAGCTTGGTGCCTTTTACATAAAGGTTTAATTAAATGTTTGCAGTTCTTTTTAATCTTATTTCCATTGTGTTACAAGTAAAAATCCCATTTTTTTTCGTGGTAGAAGATTTTGAACTTTTTGGTTAGCTTTAGTTCTTGGCAGTCAGATATGATTTTTTTCCATTTCTGGTGTTCATAATGACAATGGGGAAATCTGGATTCTAGCCTCTGCTCCAATGAACAAGCATTTTATACAAAGTAGAGCAGCTTTAACAGAAAAGATTAAGGCAGCACCCTCCTAGAACACCCCTGTATCCTGGAGGGTAGGGAGCTCTTCTTTGAGATATAGACTAAGGACCTTCAGGTAGAAAAGAGCTTTGAACCTGGTTCTCTACCATCCTAGACAAGGGGCCTAACCACTCTGCTATTTGATACAAAGGTACTTTTACCAGAAAAGGGAATGACCTGGTTAGGCTCCTAGCTCTAGGAGACAGTTAACAGCTGAAGTCTAAGTGGAGGTTGATGCTCTAGAGTTTGGTGTTTAAGTCTCTCTTCATCATTCCTATTGCTTACTTTAGGCATCTCCCCATTTAGGGGGTCAGCTTTTGCACATCTAACTCCCCCTATGCAATGTACAGGGAGCTAGTTTAGGGAGTAAGAGTACTGCTATGTGACAGGATACACAAAAGTTAGGTGTTTTAAAGCTGATCCTAAATTATTCTAAGAATATAGTCACATATTGCACTTTCAAGCTTAAATTGCATGTGAAGAAATTGTGTGCAGCTGTGTAACTAAACAGATTTTTCTCCCCATGATTTTGTAGCACACAGGAACATCAGGCTTTCCTCTGCATGACCTGATACTTCCAGAACACACTGCTCTAGAATGTGACAATTTGCATTAGCTAGGAGACTGAGATTAGGCCCTCAGTCAGGGTGCAGTGAAATGATTTTCCTTTAACCAGAAGTGAGAATGCAACATAAGGATGTTACTGCATGATTGGTTATATTACTGTAACAGAAGGCTGACTTGAATACCGGGTGTGATATACTACATACAGTTTTTGTTCACACATTTACATAAGAAAAATGAGGTAGAGAGGTTGTAACTTTCCAAAGGTCAGAGGAACTCAAGTGTTACAGTTGGGATTAGATTCAGGAGTCTTGCCTTTAGCCCATCACCTGACCAATGCTTCTTCATGCACTTGTGTTGGTGGAATAAATGTCCTACAAATAAGGGGCTATATTTTTAGGATGATATTTTATGCTCTGTTAGCACTGAAGTTTAAAAACAAGCATTTGCCTAGATTGATTTGCTTTGCATTTATGAAATACCTACTACGGTGAAGTGCTGGTGTGTGGTATCTTCTGCACACTTACAGTTCCATATAAGAAACATACAAAAAAGCATACACACACAGGTAGAGGACAGGAAACCTAGACTGAGAAATATTATAGGTCAGGAATGTTTATATGATCTTTCAGCCATCCCTTCACAAGGTGGAAATAAGGACATCGCTAGGTAAATATATATTCCTATCACTGTAGCATTTGAGCACCTCATCACTGAGACAGTACTGTAGTACAACATTAAAACATTAAGGACTTGATTCTCATTTACACCAAAACCTTGTTTTCACCCTTTCATTGAAGAACAGCCCTAAAATGGGTATAAATTATACCTACACTAATGGCCTTCTATGCTGCCATCCTCCTATGCTGGAAGTAACAGTGTAAATAACTTTTACAGTTTTGCATTCTTTTTAACACAAACACATAATCTGAGATTTCCTTGGAGACTGTAGTATTTAAGGTAGTTTCCTGGAAGTTCTGGGTTTGGCAGAACTGGATGTAAATCACCACAGGGACCTGTAATAGAACAGCTGTAGGATGGTTCACTATCTCTTTAACTCCCTGTCCTTGGAGTATTTCTGTGGGTGTGGGTGGAGGAATGATTAAATTATCTCCAGGATATCATTTGAAAAGCAGCTGGAAAGTATCATGATTGAAGGAGATGGTAATGGGTGGAGACTGGGAGGGTTTAAAAGCACTCCCCCTTCCCTTCCTTCTCCTTTCCTTTTTCTTTTAGAAGGAGAAGTTGTAGCTGATCTGTCTTATAAAAAATGCTTAAGATTGTTTTATTTTAAGAGAAGGTCTAGAAAACTTCATATTTTGAATTTCTGCTTGGGGACTGGTTAACATTAGCAGGGGAGAAGTAGGCACACACATCACACCCAACAGTACATGGTGAGGACCTTGAGCATTGCTGGGCATGAATTGCAAATGCTAGCTACTGCATTTGCTTAGTGTTTGCACCCTAGTAGGTGTGAGTTCTTCTTCCATATTCTAGAAAAGACATTGTCTTCTGGCTAAAAGAAATTACTCTGAGAGCTGTAATCCCAAGTGTTTACACCCAGCATTTGGTTCTAAGGGTTATGTTCATGCAATTGGGAAAAAGAAATGTGTCAATCAGATGCATGATCAGGGTTTCTAGTCCAAGGAGTTTAAACTGCAAATGTGGAAGCAATCCTAGCAACAATAGCTCTCAAGCAAGGCTACTTCACATAACAAAAGTTTTGTTCAAAGGTCATTTGGGAAAAGTGGGGGGGGAAGTTGGACTAAAACTTGGAAAGCAAACTAATTACTGCAAAAAGTTAGTCACACAACAGTGACTTTTTGTTCCCCGTGCCAGAGTCACTGCTGTAACATTGCTTTGAGTAAGTCTGTCCCAGCTCAGCTTCTGTGTGTTGTGGTAGGTATGCTGTGCTTTGAATTTATTATTTCAAATGAGTATATTCATTCTAGAGCCTCAGGGCCCAGGGAGGGACTTGGTTAATGGATTAGGTACCTGGCTTGATTGCACACTTATGTAGTGACACCCATGCAGCAGACTGCTGTGAGGTTGGGTCTAGGACTGCTCTGGGCTGTACTTCTGTATAGCTTCTTTTGTGGAGTGCAGAGGGATCAAATTGATACAAATCAAAATGAATTGGCTAGAGCAACAATGTTCATGCTATAATGGTAGGTGAGGGATAACAGCAATTGCAGTAATCCTAGTTCTAAATGACTAAATATTAGAACATTATGCCCCATAAGAATAATTGCAACTATTTGTGATGGTGATCCTTCCTCCTTAGAGACCACAACCACAGTACTTCATAAAGCAGACTGATGACAGCTGCTTCTGCCAATCCTTTGCCTGTTACTGATGATATAACTCATCCTGGTGCTAGTCTCCCCATTACCACACCTCCCCTGACATAATTGTTGCATTGCATAAGTTTAATATCAAACTCCCTGTTTTGCTTAACTGCCCTTCTCGCTGGAAGTGAATGGGGAACACAAAACAAGGAGAAAGTGACTAACTGCAATAAAAAATAATGTCCTTCTCCCCATAGCCACTGCCATCCCCATTAAGGAATAAATGAAGTAATCCATAATGCACTTGTTTAGTTCTGAGTTGCTGACAAGAACTTGCCAGGGAGGATAAATTACTTCCACCACAACCATTATCACTGGCAAGTTCTATCTAAAGCATCAAGATACTGAAGAGAAGATGCAAAAGGAGCAGAAGTTTCACAAGGGTCAAAATCAAGTAGCACTTTTTTTTGAACTGGCCTCCTTTCAGACACGGACTTACTCACACCTCCTTACTAAATGTTTAGTGTTATTAGAGCAGCAGGTCAGCTAAAGGAGAAATACAGTGACATTGCACATGTGAGCACCTAAGAATGAATTCCTGGACCCCAGCAATGTATGTGATTTCCTTTCCTGCCTCCTTTTGCTTTGTCAGGGTCATAGCTTCCAGTCAAGTATACCCTGTATTCAAAATAACAATAAATAATAATAAAATATAAATAATAAATGAAAGTGCTGTAATGATGGCTTAACACTGTCATATTGAATTAAATAGTTTGAATGTTTGTAATAGTTGCCCATTAGCCAGTTTCAGGAAGAAGACAAGATTTATCTTCTTATCTAGGCCATTGTTTTGGTCTACGTGAGGAAGGTCCTGACTTTGCTCAAAGTCTTAACTTTTGAATTTTTTCTTTAGAGGCCTTGAACAAAGTTAACATAAAAATGACCCTTAAGCAAGTATCCCAAATTCCAAGAGATCAAACCCTAGGGCCTTTGAAAAAATTGGAAAGAAAAGGTCACTTGCAGTGGTATGGAAGTTCCCCAAAGTAATTAAAATGATCAACAAAAGAAACTGATTACCAAGCAAAAGAATCTGTTAAGTAAGATCCGAGCCCAAATTTGGGAGTAATGACAGGTTTGGGTAGGAGTGGCCCAAGATGGCAACTCACTCAATAAAAACTGTAACCTACTGTCCCAATTTGGAGGTAATCTCACTTGCAGAACAATGAAGGAAGAATCGCAAGTGTAGGCCAGATCAGACTGATCACCTGAACCACCCTCTCCGTGAACACGAATCTCTTAGTTCACGCTGAAGCTGCAGAGCGCCCAAAAGGGACTGAAGGAAGGGGACTTAGTCCTATCACTGCTGAGGCCAGCCCATTGAATCGTATTGCTGAGGCGAGCCCATTGAACCGTACTAATGAGGCCAACCCATTAAATTGTACTACTGAGGAATGAAACCATATTTAGGTGTTTGGCTTCTCGGAATTCTAGGATTGTAAGTATATTATGAAAAATAATAGTATTGATTCAAATTTTAACTTTTAGTTGTGATAGTAGTTGTTTTTCTAATACTAATTCTTATAGCATTGTTTGGGAAGGAAGTGCATTCGGAGCATTGTTTCTGATATATGTAATTATCGTGTTCTTAATGTTTGTGGTGTTTCTTAAAGCTAAGCAGTGTTATATGCGTAGCAAAGAATTTTAAAATAAAATTGTGTTGTATGAATTAAGTGTGTGATCATTGTGAAATCGTGCAAGTAGCTAAAAATTTCCCCAGCCAGTGCATCAAATGAATCAGTAAATTGTGTGGGATTTTCTCTATTCCATAACCCACTAGAGACAAACACATAGTTACGTGAAGGAACTCCCACACAGGGATTCTGCACAAATGCTCCACTGGCTCAGAGTGGTCAGTGTTTCCTAACTGCAAGCAGATAAAACTCCTCTCATCTGTTGGGAAACATGGGCACTCATCTTTGAAGCCAGCTTCCCTAAGGTTTGGTTGCCTTAGTGATTATGTGGCCATATTGGGCTTCAGCATCCTCTTTGAGAAAATTATCCAGGAGCACATCTGCGAGGGGCCAGCAGGGGAGATCATGCTTAGGGGCAACCAACATGGGTTCATTCGAGGCAGGTCCTGTCAGACCAACCTGGTTGTCTTCTACGACCAGGTCACAAAATCCCTGGACGCAGGTGTTGCGGTGGACATAGTCTTTCTGGACTTTAGGAAGGCCTTCAACACTGTCTCTCACCCCATTCTCATTAAGAAATTAGGTGACTGTGGCATTGATGTCTACACAGTCCGATGGGTTGCAAATTGGCTGGAGGGCCACACCCAGAGAGTGGGGGTGAATGGGTCTTTTTTGACCTGGAGGGATGTGGGCAGTGGGGTCCCCCAGGGTTTGGTCCTCGGGCCTGCACTGTTCAACATCTTCATCAGCGACTTGCACGAGGGGGTGAAAAGCACCTTGTTCAAATTCGTGGATGCAACTAAAATGTGGGGAGAAATGGGCACGCTGGAGGAGAGGGACAGGCTGCAACTAGATCTAGACAGGTTACAGGGGTGGGCGGATGAGAACAGGATGGAAGTCAATACTGACAAGTGCAAGGTATTGCACCTGGGGAGGAAGAACCAGCAGCAGACCTACAGGCTGGGGAACTCCCTTCTAGTAGCACAGAGGCAGAAGAGGATCTTGGTGTCATTATTGATTCCAAAATGAACATGGGCTGCCAATGTGGGAACGCGGTCAGGAAGGCTAACCACACCTTGTCATGCATCCACAGATGCATCATGAGCAGGTCCAAGGAGGTGATCCTCCCCCTCTATGTGACACTGGTCAGGCTGCAGTTGGAGTACTGTGTCCAGTTCTGGGCGCCGCACTTCAGGAGGGATGTGAACAGCAGTGAGAGGGTCCAGAGGAGAGCCGCTCGCATGATCCGGGGACAGCAAGGCAGGCCTTATGAGCAGAGGCTACAGGACCTGAACCAGTTCAGCCTTCACAAGAGAAGGCTTGTGAGGGGATCTGGTGGCCATCTACAAACTGGCCAAGGGGGACCAGCAGGCTATGGGAGAGGCCCTGTTCCCCCAAGCAGTACCGGGAGTAACGAGGAATAATGGTCATAAGTTGACGGAGACTAGATTCAGGCTAGATATCAGGAGGCACTGCTTCACAGTCAGGGTGGCTAGGATCTGGAACCAACTTCCAAGGGAAGTGATGCTCGCTTCTACCCTGGGGGTCTTCAGAAGGAGGCTAGATAATCACCCAGCTGGGGTTGTTTGACCCCAGTACTCTTTCCTGCCATGGCAGGGGGTTGGACTTGATGATCTGCTCAGGTCCCTTCTGACCCTACCAACTATGAAACTATGGCCAGAAGGTTCAGAGCTAATGTAATTATAACAAGCCCACATTCTTTATTATTTATTAATCCTATTTGTATAGGATATTGCCTCGAGGTCAGGACCTCATTTTGCAAGATGAAATAAAAACACATGACAAAAACAACAGCTGCAGCTGAGAGGGTTTGAATGTGTATGGTGAACAGATGGGATTGCCCTTGGAGAATGAATATCCCTAAGGAGGTTTTTCACTTCTTAACTTAGAATTTACACAAAGAGAAATGCAAAGAATCATTGAAGTATGCTAAGTACAATAGGCTTATTTTTGGCCATATTATAAACACCCAAAGCTGGCATTAGTACAGCAGTTTTCAAACTTTTGGAGTTGAGCTCCCCTTTGAGTTACAATTTTGTTTGTGCCCTGTCCCAACCCAGACTAAAACAGACATGCAAAATATGCTTTCATAAACTTAACAGACTAAGATAATTTAAATTACCTAATGAAATTACCTACACCTGTAAGTTTCAAATTCACAGATTGAAACTGATATGCACAGATACTGTACTTACCGACATTAGCCGTTCCAGCTTCTGCCTTTCGTTTCAGAACTACCTTTTGGCAATAAGTACGGATCCATTTTCACCTTGTAATAGTATGAAAAATATTGAACTCACCAGCAGAATAAGTTGCACTGCAAAAATGCTTGTTGTCATTTTTTTGAGTAGATATGATAGGTGTACTAAACCAAAAGGCGGGAAATGTAGTGTTGCTATGGAAATGATCACTGGCTTAATTATATACCTTATAACACCTGTGAAATCAGTTGCAAAAGGTTCATGCCTACAATTCCAATGTGTGATGTTGTCGAAAATCATGTTCTTGTTGTTGTTGTTGTTGTTATAATAATAATAATAATAATATAAAGTAAAATATGCCTTGTGCATGGCATCCCCCCAACGTTCCTTCATGTCCCTCCAAGAGGGGTACACCCCACAGTTTAATACTGCATTAACCCCTGCATTAATAGGACACCAGAATACTGGGGGGGAGGTTGGAAGGGGAAGGAACCACAAATAAACCCTGTATAAATTATTATTTTAAACTATTACATTGCCATCAACTATTTGTCAGAAGGATCATAGGGGACATTTAATGCCACTGGAAAAAGAATGAGACGGTGGTCATTATTTCTTAATTACTCTACTTGATATAACACCAGTGCTTTGTGTGTAGCCTCAGAACAGATCAGTTTGTTGAATTCACATGCTTGCTTGCTTTTTCTGTTTTTACATTCCCAAAGTACTCATACATATGAAGAGATCAGTATAAGAACTGGAGAATGTTCAACCATTCAGTTTAGCAGATTCCCCTGGCATGTGGCTGCTTCCCTCTGGTGGCTAGACTTACAATTCTACATTGCTAAATTGGTACCTGACAAATGCTTTCATTTCTTTATTCTGTAAAAGCAGTTGATTTTTGTGCAAGCCTGTCTGTCACTGGGGTATTGAATCTTACAGAACTGTAGATGACCTGTAAATGAAGTGAACACAAAGCTTACCATTACTTCCGGTGCTTCTTATACATAAATTCTTAGGAATGATTACCTAAGTTTGTGAGTAGCATTGTACCCCTCTGGCCCAATGATCATGTTTCTGTTGCAAAAGGGAAGATTTCCATGCTGCACTGTTGTCAAATTAGAATGATCGTACTAGTACCACTGTTGATAACTGTAATGTCAACCCTCACTGTATCAGGATATTTTGCTTAGCAGCCAGCTTTCCACAGGAGTTGTTACAGTTTCTGTAACTGCTATCAAAGGTGCCAGTTTGTGCCTGAAGGTTTAAATGTGGCAGGCATTTGTAACTTTACTGGAGATTTTGAAATGGAACCAAAAGGGCAAGACTGCCAGAATAACATTGAGAAGCAAACACTTACATATAGGGCAATGGTGAATTTCAGAGAATGATAGAGAAGTGGGAGGTTAGGAGGAGTTTTTATAGAAGGATCCCTGTGGTGTCCTGTTAGTAGTGTTTCCTGGCCACTAGTGATATGAATGATAATTACAATATGGCACTTAGCCAGCATTGGTCTGACATTTATATGGGCAGCAGTTTCATTACAAATGCAGGAGATTAGTTAGCAGCTGTGGTGGAAATGTGTTGCTTTGTCTTTGTATTAATCAGCTGTAGCACTGTCACTCTTTGTTAGCTCCTTATTGCTTATAGGAGGTAGCAAATCCATATTCAGGCATAGGCTTTGCATGCATTGATCCCATAAACCATTAGGATTGCAGTCAGGTAGATGAACATATTGTTGCACAAAATATGTGCCATGCAGACCAGACAGGAAATTCCAGCATAGATGTTTTGGCCTGGTTCTGTCTATGTAACTCTATCCATGGCCAGGAGCCTTTAGTTTACCAAGTGATTGAAAGAATTTTATCTTCCTCTTCCAGGATTGGCATATACAGAAGACATAATAAACAGGGCTGTAGGCAGGGCAGCCTTTATACAAAGTGATGTGGCTAAACTGTATTTTCTAGAGACTAGCCGTTATGACAGGTGCATCATCTGAGCAAATACAGTACAATAGTCAAATTACAGAGACACTAGAAATGTTGTTAGGGAACATTATACCATCCTGGTACCTAGTTGTGCTCTGTGCACAACTGACTTTGCTTCCTTTAAACAAAATTGTCCAGAGTACTGAGAAATGCATGCCAGAGCAGTAGATGGGAATGTAGGGTTGCCAACTCTGTTTGAATCTATTTCGGGGGGGGGTTTGGAATGCCAATGTGTCTATGACACACAACGCAATTGTCTGCATGCTTGCCTATATCAGTTACGGATTACAGTGTGTCGACTGTGTCAGGAAGGCAAATACACATTACTATTACATTTTAAAAACTCAGTGGACTACTGTATAAATCTGATTCAACATCAAATACTTATTTTAATGAATGCCCTATTATTTATCTCCTGGGTGACTCTCAGCAGTCTCCAGAGATTTATATCTAATTCCTGGAGACTCCAGGGCAATCCTGGAGGGTTAGCAACTGTTGGCAGTCACCCTGAGCCTGCCCTTTTCTGTTGAACCATAGAGCTTCATGCCAGATCCAGCACTGGGGAAGTAAAGGCCAAGGCTTCTGCTTCCTGGACAGGCATTCAAAAGTTTGGGAGGGATCTTTATAACCTTTACCCCACTTTGTGAACTCCTGGTGGGGCAGCTGTATTCTCTTCCTAATAGCATAAGCTTCACAGAACCTTTAAGTTAGGGAAGTGGTAACAGCCTGCCTTTGCAGAGGCTGACTTTCATTAGACCAGGGCAGGCAATTATTTTGGGCTGAGGGCCACTTACTGAGTTTTGGCAAGCCATTGAGGGCCACATGACAGGCAGCCGGGGCAGATAAATATTAATTTTCTAAATTTTTTAGTGGCCCCCAGGCTGGCTAGAATGGCCTGGCGGGCCGCATCTGGCCTGGGGGCTGCATTTTGCCCACTCCTGCATTAGACTATAGCAAAGACCACAGGGTTAGAACCCATATCTTCTCAGTTGCAATATTATCATTCTGCATAGTAGAAAGGAGCTGTAAAAACTGCTGTATGAAATGCAGAAAGTGTATCAAATAGATAATCTGTAGTAATCCACATATTACTGAAAAACCTGTCTGCATGGGACTGTACACTTATGTACACAAAATACCCATGGTATAGCATGCATATAAAAGTATGTGCTGCCTTCTCATCATTAGCTAATCTGTGTAGAGGATATAAGACTGCTACTACTTCTTGGAGATGATCCTTTTTGTTTCAAAAGGTATAGGTTTGGGCTTTCATGCCAGGGGACTTGGGTTTAATTCATGCTGACAGTTGCTGCTAAGGGCTATTATACTGGCCAATATTACAAAGAGTTGTTTTAACAATCTCTTCCTTTGTGGAGGAGAAAGAGAGGGTTGGTATTTTTAAATTGAAAAAAGTCTGACCTCTCCAAACCCATTTATTGGCACCCAGAAAAACACTTGAAGATTTTTTTTTTTAAGTTTTTGTGAAGTGTTGTCTAATTCAGTTTCTAAAGAAGCACATGATGACCTTAATTTCTAGTGGGCAAAGGAATCCCTGCTCCAATACAAGCACTATATAGAAAACCAGTTTCTTATGACTAAGGTACTTGGCAGATATTATGTGGCATGGTAGGACACAGTTTTGGGGATGCAGGATAAAACTGCTCAGATCCCTTGTGCATTTAAATGAACAGCTGACAGGAGTCTAAGAGAATTAAAATTTCTACCATGTTGGAGTGGATATTGGTTTGAATTATCTAAGGCAGGACTGTGCAAATTCCTGTACCATTAGTGCTATAATATTCCAATTTCTATATACTACTTGAATGTGATGCTTACATAATATAGGTATAATATAACTAGCCCTCATTAAATCATATGAGGGTCAGCTTTTATTACTAATCTTGTATCCAAGGGATGTGAAGGCACCTTCAACTCCTAAGACTTGTTAAATGTCATTGATTTTATATTTAGGTCCTCTGAGAGGTACCATTTCTTCAGATGAGATGCTAAACCAAGGTTACTCCTGCCTGTTAACATTTTGTTGGCTATTTTAATGATATTTCAGATTCTAAAGTTATAAATGATCAATTTGTTAGATAAAGCAGTTTTTTGGACCTAAGAGCATGTTTATTGATAAATTAGGTGCTTATTTTAATATGAAATTGGCTTGATTTTATTACACTTTTTCTGTGAGCAAAAACACCCTTTGACAAATATTTCAGTACTGTTATCTAATACCCTCTTCCTGTACAACTTTGCCAAGGTTTTCAGTCAGAGGACTTGACCAGGAATATTAATGGAAACTTATTTTTGTTAGGAACAACAGCTACCTAGAGACGAGCATGTCAACAGCATGTAACAGTAGAGTTAAAGATAGCTGTTGGAGCTAGCAGAATTACAGTGAATATTTGGTTGACTTGTTTCACAAGCAGTAGATTATCTAGCATTAAGAAGAGCTTAGTCCCTACATTATGCCATGTTTGAAAGTGGATTGATGTAGGTAGGGTCAAGGAAAC
>NW_005841902.1:3517132-3527504 GCF_000455745.1 Alligator sinensis
ACAGATTAAAGACGGGTAATTAATAAGATCCTTGATGTTAAGGGATGTGTCTTGGGGCAAAAGCCTTACAGTCACTTCTTAAAAAGAGCTCTTAAAACCTTGGTAAAGTGACAGGATTTAGTACTTCATCTTGGTACAGTGATAGCTATCAAGACACTTCTATGAGGTCTCTCACAAAGCGTTTCTCCCTTTCTGGTGGTTATGTTGAGCTTCAGCCTTCTATGAAATCATTAGACCAAAGTCTCCATTTTGCTGAATTTACACGAAGGAGCAGATTTCTGAGAGTTTACCTGCTCAGCATTTTCTGTATGATGACTAGATCTCTGGTCGGAGATCTACTCCTGATTGGAATTTAAGATTGGTTTATTTGATTGAGTGCATGTTTAGGTGTTAAAATATGAGACTTAAGGCTGCATAAAGTGGTTATAAAAGTAGTCACTTGAATCAATAGATACTGCCTTGTGTGAGAAGTATTAAGTAATGTAAAATATCTTGAGCCAAATAATAAAGATTAATTTTATCTGGTATCTCACATTGATATTAAAATGATGATTGTCTTGATCTTCATAGTTCTTGGATTTACAACTGGGCAATCAACTCCAAGCAAAAGAAAGTCTTTGTGTTGTTTTTAGGGTGGGATTTTTTTTGTTATATATAATTTTTTTTTTTTAAGAAGGAAGTGATTAATTATTTTAGAAGTCAGTGGCATAGCTTGGACTAGAAATGTAGGGTGGTCCCTCCTTATGGTGAATGGATGAGGACCAAAGTACCTGATGTTACCTCAAATGATTTATAATGCCTACTAATAAACGTATTTAAAGTTAGCATCTGTGTCTGGGTGTCATCTGGGCAGGCCATGACTTACCTGTGGCTACATGCTTCTTACAAGACTAGAAAAAGATGATGAACTAGCATGGCTCCTAGTTCCTGCCTTTTCACTCGCTACCTATTATACTTTTACTTTTTATCTGTCTCTTGTGAACATGACAGAGACATGCATGTGAACTGTTCTTGTACAATGCCGTTTATAAGATTGTTTTTTGCCTAAAAAGTAAATGAAAGGTCATGCAGTTTATATGGAGCTGAAACCATTACTTCAGACTACCTGTTAATAGATGTTCTGCATACTTGTAGTTATCTGAGTACCTTGATTCTTAGCCAAATGCTTCCTTTTCATACAAGTCACCTGCCTGTATCAACATAACATACTTTACTATTAAAATAGATGACAGGAAAAGTCAATTTAGGGCATGATCTGATTACCTGTCCTGTGGATATAAAGTCCCTATTAATGGTTATGGGAGTTGTCTTATGTCCTGAAACAGGACTTCAGTCATTCTCTGAAAGCTGCTGAAGCAAAACATCCATTATCTATTAATTTTGGAGGCAAAGTACATACAAAAGCTAGAAAATGGAAACTGTAAGTTGGTAATGAGTGTCTGAAACAGATTGTCAGGGTTCACCTCTCAAAAAAAAAGAATATCTCAAGTAATGGACTTTAACTTTAGCCATCAAAGTCTCATAGAATTTTGCCATTGACTTCAGTGACACCACATTATCAACAAGGAGATCAAGTAGGTGGGCCACCCCATTTCTCTGCACTGAATTAATCTATTTTACTTATTATACCATTTTGTCAGTTTATTCACCCACAGCTGTCATTTGAAATGTCTGATTATAGCTTATGTTGGGTTTGTCCTTGCTGTCAACAGCAAAACTTCCATAGACGAAGGCAAGAAAGATTCGTTGCACCCTCTGGCTAGCGAGAGACATTCAAAAAGCCTGAGCCTGAACTGATTCAATCTTTGCAGGTTAGTCTAACCTGCCTAGGCTGAATCAGTTTGTAACTGTACAGACATCCCCTCTGGATTGAAAACATGCGGGCACATGCCTACTTTGGCTCAGGCTAGAAGCTGGGGGTGCTAGAGAAGCCCTCTCTTCCCTTGCACAGGACTGAGATGTGGGGAGGCATGGCCAGGCCTTGGCAGGATGCTCTGGTTAGGGAGGGGTCCCCCCTCACTTGATAATAAAGCATTTATCAGCTCTGTTATCAGCATTTAGCACCCCATCAGAAAACAAAGCCTTTCTGAAGCTCTTCTTAAACAACTTTTTCCAAGGAAGGAAACATTCCAAGGAGGGACATTACCAGCTACCTGTTGATTAGCTCCAAAAAGCCCTAAGTGGACACTGTCCTGTCTGCCTTTGTCCTGTCTGCCACACACAGACACCTCTCAGCATTAGCTAGCATACCTCATGCTGTGGGAGGGAAGAGGGAGAGATCCCTGCTTAACCAGTGAGTGGTGAAGGGAGGGGGCACGGGGAAGTTGAGCAGTTGGTGCTGTGCCTGCAAACCTCTGCTGGAGCTCCAGTGAGGGAGCAGAGGGGGAGGAGCCAGCCTATCTCTCTGGAGCAGAGAGCCCTGCCCAGCGCAGAGAGCATGGTGGGATGCTGGGGGACTCTGATTTAACTTAAATCAGGAAGGGGTCTGGGACAGACATCACATAAACCAGTTTGACCCAAATCAGTTAAGTTTAATAGTACATTCAACCATGTTCATCTCAAACTGCTTTCAGCCATTTTGAAACTGGTTTATGTGCACTGTCTGTTCTGTTACAGTTTTAAACCAGTTTCTGATCACTTAAACTGATTTATGTGTAATCTCTGTCCCTAGCCTATGTAAGCTCTGCAAATGTCTTTGCTTTGAAGAAGTCATTAGGCTCATTTTGGATAAATCAAAATTAAATAAAACAATTAAACTGTAAAGGATATTCCTGGGCAGTAATTAGAATGTAGCCAACAGACAAGACCACTCTGATTGTTAAGTTGCAGCACAATAATTTAGTAACAGCATCCAGGGCAGGTACCTTAAGATATAAACTTAGCTTTCAAAGTAGCCAGCATCTGAGGAGATGGATGTTACCAATAAACCATTCTTTTCTCTTGCTTTTCTTTTTCTAACATTTGGCTTCTAAATTTTTCCACAACCAACTTTCTGCATCAGCTTGAACTTTTTGGGTCCTGTGGGAGATTGGATTAGTTTCCATTAAAGTCTTTGAGCGTTATCTATGTCCAGTGGCAGGCAGAAGAATAGAGCTCTCAAAAGGGAGCTCTTGGAGTTCTTAAAATGCAAACCATTGAATGTGCAAGACTCTTTTTCTTTTATAGTAGTTAAGTGAGGAATTTGAGAAGTTTAGTTAAGATTTATGTCATGTGGTGGGAGAAGTGGAATGGCACGAAGCTTTCAACTAGTCACGATGCCTATTCAAGGATTAAGCTCCTCAGGCCTGGCTTCTTCTGGGCTGACAGCATAATAAAACAACTGATCTCTGCCTCCACACAGCAGTACAGATAAGATCCTGCACTCTGGGGTCCTTGCCGTCTGCTGACTGGTTATAGGTTCCAAAGTGCAGGCTTGCAGCTGGCCTTTATAGCATTCTAATTCCTATTCTACCAGAATATTGTTAATAAACTTGAGTTACCAGAACAAAGTTTTGAATCCTTATGGTCCAATTATTTTCTTCAATGAAAGGCTGGTGGCATCAGGCTACCTTTTCACTGTGTAGATGGACCCTTCACCCAGAGCTGGGGTTGACACACACGTGAGAAAGGAATGTGAACTGGAACCTGTTGTGACAGATTTGGAGCACCTCTAATGATTTATGAATACTTTCTGACCCAGTTATTGGTAAGTTTTACTGTGTGACTATACTAGGTTAGTTTAAGTGGGAGAGACCAGGAAGAACAGGATTTAAAAAAATAGCAGGAAATTAAAGAATGGCTCAGGGCAAGGCACGTCTCCACAAACACTTGAAGATCCTCTCTAACAATTTCAGTATAGGAAATGGCCCAGGAACACACGGGTTTAAAAATGGACATACTCTCTCCTTCAAGATCTGGGGAAAGGTTGTTAGGAAATAAATGAAGGCATGGGACCTATTGGCAGTGTCTACAGAAGTTAGGCTTTCTTAGATTACCACCAGGACATGATAAACCCTTAGATGAGCTAAATATGCAAGTAAGCAGTATTTAAAATCCCAAAAGGTTTATTCCTATTGTTTTACAATAAGCAAGGATTTGGCTTTAAGGAGGTTGCCTGATCATTGTAAATCTTTAGTCACAAACTCTTTTAATGTTGAGAACCAGGAGCTTGGTTAGACTTTCAAGTAACTAGTCAATAAACAAGACTCTGGGGTGTTGTACTCTGCATGCGAGTGGGAGAATGCTTAAAAGACTAGAAATAAGACTACCTGAAATAGATAAATGCATGTGTAGGATTACCATATGTTCCAGTTTTCCCAGAGATGTCCTCTTTTTGGGTCCTCTGATCTCCGTCCAGGCGCTTTTTAAAAAATATAAACAAATGTCTGGGATTTTGCACTGCTCAGCATTGAAGTTTTCCCAGCACTCCCCAGCCTGCGCTAGCAAGGAGCTGCTTGGAGCTAGGGGGAATGGGGGGAGAGTGATTGGAGGTGGCGGGTACCATGTGCGTGTGTGTATGCACCTGCACGTGGCCAGCATGCACCCAGGCAGGGTGGTAGGAGCAGCCCCAGCAGCTGGATGCAGGTAAGGATATGGGGAGTGGGGATTGGAGGGCCATGGTTTGGGGACTGCCTAGGGGGCTGTGAGGTGTGTGTGTGGAGGGGATGGGTGTGTGGGGGTGGAGAGGCAGGTGCCTGCAAGCACTGGGGGAAGCTGGCTGGGCGCTGGGGCTGCAGAAGGGTGAGGGGGAGGTACCTGCTTCTGCAGAGGGGAAGGGGGTGAGAGGGCCTTTCAGGGGGGAGCTGCATGGTCAGGTCAGCAGCATCAAGGATGGTGCCTGTGCTTGCAGGAGTGGCGTGGCTGGGAGACACTGCAGGGCTGGGGGAGAGGGGCCTGTGGGTTGGGAGTCAGGGGCACCGGCAGAGCTTGGGGGGCTGTAGCTTGAGAGTGAGAGGCATGGGGGGCAGGGAACTGTGGGTCAGGAGTGCAGGGCATTGATAGCACCAGGGAGCTTAGGGGTGAGGGGCATCAGCATGGCCGGGGTCACTGTGGGTTGGGAGAGAAAGGTACCAGCATGGCCCAGCAGGGTGGGGTACCATGGGTTGGGAGTGAGGGGCAGTGGCAGGGCCAGGGGTCTGTGGGTCAGGAGTGAGAGGCAACAGCAGGGCTGGTGGGGGCTGTGGCCTAGGAGTGAGGGGCAATGTCATGGCCAGGGGCAGGGTACTAGCATATCGCTGCCCTCCCACAATCATATACTCCCCCACCCCTTCTGACAGGTGTCCTCTTTTGAAACTGGAAATATGGTAACCCTAGGCATGTGAGGCCTGTTGCCTGAAGGTGTATACTTAGATAGACAAGGAATGAGAGAGACAGCTCCTGGTGAAATTACAACATTGGTTGAGCAATTGAGCAGATCGTCATTAAGAAGAAGGAAGGGCCTCTTAACACTGGGTTTTTGTCCTGATTTGGTATTTGGTGAGTCCAGCCCCTTTTAGATATAGCCCTTCTAAAGAACTTTTGTGTTTTTGGTTCAGGGAGGAAGAACATTAGCACTAAGTTTACAGATGTCAAAGAGAATTAGCAGGCATCACTACAATGTGTGGGACCATTGGTAATGCATAGGGGGTGCACACAGTTGCAAGTGCACTCCGTGAGATTGGTGGTGCACCTCCAACAAGTGCTGCTGATGCTGCTGGTGGTGCCTGTGGGCGGTTGCTGCTCACCACCTGCCCTTGCCGCCAACTCTGCTGATGACGTCTGCAGGTGGTTGCCAACTGCCAGTCAGCGCTCGCCACCCCTTCCCCCGTTGCTGACACTGCTACGGCTGCCTGCAGGAGCTCCCCGCTCATTGCTGCCGCCGCTGCCTGCAGGCAGTCACCGTGCCCCCCAGCCCCTGGGGGCACGCGTCGTTCATGTATGGGACCCTATAATTTACCATCTTTTTTTACCATGATCCTTACAAATGTTCTGACAAGGGGTAAAACCATGTCTCCACTGAAGTCAATGATTAAATTTCCATTGACTGCACCCAGGATTTTGGCTAAGACAGAAAGAGCAAGTTGAGGTCATTGTGTTGGCTAAATCTTAAACAATAACTCAGATGTGAACGCAAAGTATCTACCCTTACACAATCTCTAACTTGTTTGTTTCTTTCTTCACCTTCATCCTTTCTTTTGCACTTTTTTCCTTTTGTCTCTTTATCCTTGTGTAATAAGAATTTAGCTTAGCCATTCAGAACAAATATCACTTTGGCTATGACCAAAAAGGCAAGCTCTACACGTTGCTGCAACATTCTGATTCAGTATGCCAAGTTCTGGAATGGGTAATAAATTCACATATGATAAGCTGTGCCTGCAGTTTTCCAGTCACTGGAAATCACTGTATCTGTTACGGACAGAAACTGTATTTTCTCATGTGCTATTGTTCTTCCCTCTTTTTGTGCCTATGTGTGTGCATGTCTAATACATGGACAGAACAAGGAAGTTCAAGGTTAAGACTAACACTACATCAGTAACTCTTAGGTATGCTTGGTTGACAACTTAGTTTAAGGGAGGAGTGAATTTCAGTAGAAGTGACCTCTTACAAAGGCATTATTGTATTCTGGTAACAGTGGTGGATACACGATGCTGAAAAGAAGGTATTTTCTGTACTTTGTATATATTCCATGAGGACAGTCTCCAAGACCAATAAATATAATATTGCTTTCCTATATAGCTAACTTTCACAAGGACCCTATGTCTTTTACATGATCAAAATGTGGCTTTTAGGTGCAATGTGTGTGTAACTCATACTCCTGGGTTTTAATAACATACATTATTTACTGCCTAATGGCAAAATTGGCAGGATAAGAGCAGAGAGCAAAGTTAGAAGACAGCAGAATGTGAGGAAAAAGGGAACACATTATTTTGCATACACTTAGAACTTTGATTCATTAATGGAAATGATAGAAACCTTTCATAAAGCACAGAATATATAAAACAGGCCTGATAAATATTTAAAGATGCTAGACTGTACGTGTCAAGCATTTATACGTCAGCTACTTCTTGGAGTCATGGTTCTTTCTAAACTTTAAGATAATCTTTTCACATGGATGAACTGTCCTTGATCAATTTGCACAGTGTCTTTAAGCAGAAACATATTCTTTCTTCAACATTGGAATGGCTTTTGCTTTGTTTTTTTTTTCTTAAGTGGACATATTCGTTTGATCAGCACCTACTCTTTAGGTAGGTGCTGTGTTTAGGCTCCGATGTAGCAGTAGCAGTGCTAATCGATGAAATGAAGGCTATGTTTTTCAACCCTAAGGACTTTTACATGATACTTCTGCTCAGCAAGTGGCTAGCATTGTTAAAAGTTTGAACTTTTAAGAGTGAAATTGGTTTTGCCTCAACTGCATCAGGGTTGTACCTACCTACTAGGTATCTCAACTGTGACTAGTCCATAAATAACCATTACTAATATTATGAGAGTCACACCTCTACTGAAAGTCCTACTCCCACTCCTTCCTTAAAATGGTTAACCTTGCTCCCAGTCATCTTTGCAGCGATATTCTTACCTTGCTGCACCCTTTTTATATAATAGTTCCATGCATACAATTGGCTTCATTTGACACGGGCTCCAAAGAATTTTTACAATACTTTAAAAGCACACAGTGTTCCTTGTACATCTTCAAACGTATGCTGTTAAAGAGTACAATTCTAAGGTAAAAACCAATTAAAAGGGCTATCCTTTTAATTTTAAAATGTTTTGAACTTTTCCCTCTCTTCTTTTAGCTTGAAAATGTGAGGAGAAATCCTGGCCTTGCTGAAAAGTCAGTGGCATCAACGTGCTAGGATTTGATGTGATATTTTTTCCTAACTGATTTTATCCTTTTCACATCTAGCAGAGAGAAAATTAAGATGCGTTATCAATAGAGTTACTAGGGCAGACACTCAGCTGAGTAACATGAGCGTGAAGAGTAGGCGCATACAGTATTGGAGCACACTTTTACTTATTATATTTAAACTGCCTTGGGGCAGGAATGAGTTTCCATTGTGCTAAGTGCTGTACAAGCATAGTAAAATGTTGTCCTTGTCCCATAGTGTTTTAAAAGCACAGCGCCTATTATAAAAAGGCTTATGTCTGCTTCAGGTTGGTAAGGATTTTGGTGGGGGTGATATAGCACTACATAACTTTAGTGTGATCCAAGGAGTATTTCATCATTTATCTGGGGGTTAAAAATCCAGTTTCTTATTCAAAATACAACTCAGTATGTGTACGTACATGTGTGCTGGGTGGTGGAAGCTGGTGATATAGCCTGCTAATTTCACAAAGAAAAAAGCTCCAAGGTAGAGAATGACATCCGCCAGATAGCTCAAAAGTCTGCGGACACTAGGGACATTACATTGAAGATGATCCTTTAGGTATTTCTTTTCACTTACAGCCACTCAAAGTCCAGTTCCTTACTTTGAACAATCCAATTAATAAATATGAATATAAATTGTTTATATAAATAAATTCAAATTATTTTGGTTAAATTTCTATTTTTTTAAAGGTCTTTGGATAAGAAACTGGGAATGAGAATCCAGATCCAACCTGACGGTTTTTTGAAGCTTGGCACTGCAGCATATGAATTTTTATTAAACTGTTTGTTCCAACAGAAATTGGAATCTTTTTATTAAACCTCCTAGGTAAGAATCCACAGGAGACATTTTATTTCAAAATAATTTATTCCTGCAAATAACTTTCAAACTTCTTCACATACTTTATTGTCCACATAATGATGCATTTGAGTAGTTTTACAAGCTTCTTTCCCTCTGCTGTTCTATTCTGTCTGTCCCACCTTGAAAGGAAAACAGGATGTGGAAGCAAAGCTAACAAATTGGGGTTCCAACTGGTTCAGGAATGGTTGCTGTTGCACCCCTTCCCTCAGTCTTACACACACATAAAAAGTTTGTTTTTCACCAGACTGGTAGTGAAAGTTTTACATAATTCCAAAACATATTGAAAAAAAATGTTCTGAATCAATTCATGGTGTTACATAAGCACGTGAAATACTCAGCTGCATCCAGATGGCTCTCTTCCTCAGAAATGTAAATAGTGTGGACCCCTTTTTTTCTAACATTGGCTTTTAGTTTTCTGGGTTGTGTGGATGCTCCGTTTGTCAGACATTCATGTGTGTCAGGCGTCAAGCTCAAGATACTGAGGCCTGCCCAATCAATAATAATTGTTGGAAGCTTGGACTATAGCAGTTATTTTTATTTTTTTGATGTCTCTCTCAATTTAGACTGCAGACATACAGGCTAGGGGATGGTGTTGGCTGGTGATGTAACAAATTTTAAAACATGAAGTTTGTTACTCTTCAGAACGTTAAAAGGAAATATTCCCTCACACAAAGTTTCAAGATATTAGGAAGAATGGGATAATGCAGATTCTTTTTCCCCCCAACTGTAAGTCTGTGGTATGGATCTAGCTGGCATTAATTGAGTTGTTGCTTTTGTCCATAATAAAAATCACACCAGTGACACCGTAACAATAGCAGTCTTGGCCTTTTTGGATGGCTTTTGTGAAACCAGGGTCTGAAACCACAAGATTTGATTGTAAGTGGGGCTCATAACACTCTTAGCAGGGTTAGCAGCAGCCAGTCCTGATAGTCTCAAGTCAGGCATTAGGCAGGAGACATTGGTTGTAATGGTTCCCCTGCTTTACCTGTGGCAGGTGAAGTTGTTGAGGCATGTGTTGCGTCAGGGCGCAAGGCAGTCTTGTGAAGTGTTTTTAGATCAGCGGTTCCCAAACTGGGTCTTGACTCCAAATGAGGTTGCATATATCAGCGGATGGGGTCATGGGGGTGGGGAGCAAGGGGTCATGCTGAGGAAAAGGGGCCATAAACAGAGAGGAAAAGTTTGAGAAGCACTAGTTTAGATGAAGGATGTGTGTGGGAAAGTTTGGACAGGGACGGTCCTGCCTCAGGCAGGGGGGCTGGACTAGGTGACCTCTGGGAGGTCCCTTCCAGCCCGACTTCTCCCAGGGCCACGAACGATGCATGCCCCTGGAGTTTGGGGGGGGCCTGGCGACCGCCCACAGGTGGCCACAGCAGTGTCAGCCGCCGGGGGAGGGGGAGCAGGGGAGGCGACTCGGGGGGCGGAGTAGGCTAGCGCTGACCTGCAGTCGGTGACCACCTGCAGCGCTGGTGGCAGCCAATCACAGGGGGTGCGTGTGCACCCCTATGCCTCGCCCATGCCCTAGGAGCGTCTTTGGGGCACCCCCTGGAGCAAGCTGCTGCCCAAAGCTGATGGACCCAGCTCTGCTCTGCAAGGTACCGATCTCACGCCGCTTTCCCTCAGCTACAGCCCAGGACCAGAGCCTGTGGCCAGCGCCTCCTGCTTTGCCCAGGCCAGGCTGCCAGCGGCATCTCCCC
>NW_005841902.1:3527912-3533809 GCF_000455745.1 Alligator sinensis
CGTCTTGTGCGGGGGACTACGTGCGTGTGTCGCGTGCACTCGTGTGTCTGTCGTGTGTGTGCATGTGCACGCATGCCGATCGTGCCCTGTGCATGTGTCAGTCATGTGTTGTGCTTGCACACGTCTCTCGTGGGTGTGCGGGGGGGGGGGGGCCGTGTGTCGCGTGCACTCGTGTGTCTGTCGTGTGTGTGCATGTGCACGCATGCCGATCGTGCCCTGTGCATGTGTCAGTCATGTGTTGTGCTTGCACACGTCTCTCGTGGGTGTGCGGGGGGGGGGGGGCACACCTGTTGCGTGTGCGGGTTGTATGGGCACCTATGCATTGCATTTGGGTGTGTTGCGTGGGCGTGCATGTGTCTCATATACGTGGGCGCGCATGCACCTGTCGTGTGTGTGCACATGCGTGTCACACGTGTGGGCGCACCCATGTCTTGTGTGCGCGTGTGTGCACATGGGCATGCTCACGTCTCAAGTGTGTGTGAGCGTGCTCACACATGCATCGTGTGTTTGTGGGCGTGCTCATATCTCGCATGGGCATGCTCGCATCTTGCGTGTGTGCGTGGGCAGGCATGCACCTGGCACGCGTTTGTGTGTGTGAGCACACATGCATCACACCTATGTGGGTGTCCACGTGTCCACACAGGTGTCTTGTGCGTGTGTGGGTGCGTGCGCGCACATCTGTCTATGTGGGTGGGTCTGTGTGTGTGGAGAGAGGCGCTTAGCCCTGTTAGCCTGAAATCCAGCAGAGGGCAGGGTAGATCTGCACCTGTGTAGACCCACGTAAGTATAGACTCAGCCTTAGACACGAAGCGGATATGTGTTTGTGTCATTCTCCTCTTCAGCTGCTTCGTTAGCCTCTTCGGGAAGTCTGTCTGTGCTGAAGAGTGGCAGAGGTTGGCATTGTCCAAGTGTGGGCTTGGCTTACCTGAGTCTTGGTTCAAAGAGATGTATTTTCATGAATGTGGTTGGTGATGACATTAGGTATATAACAGCATACACCCAGCTACACCCCTGTGCAACTTCCCTTCTGTGTAAATGCCTGCTTTAGACAGACGATATGTACAGACATTCACTCTTCCAGGAGAAGCTGTCCTGCGAGCAGTTTAACCCTGATTTGTTCCCAAGTTATTTTTCTCCTGGGGGAAAAAAAACTATTTTGGGAGAAGAAGCCTGAGCGTGTGTATGCTCATGGTTTCTCCTGACAGAGTAGTGGCTCTCCCAGGAGAAACTGAATGTCTGTACAGCACTCTTTCTGTAGACCTGTTTTGGATTTTTAAAGTGCAGTACATGTAGAAGGTCTGTTTTTCTTTCAGCGTTGGGGCTGATAGAAACATGCTATTTCCCATGATGTAAATGGTTTTATAGAAGGAAGAAATCTCTAGCTTGTAGAACAGAGCAGTGGTTTTCAGTCAGGGTGCCATGGTATCCTGGGATGCCTTGAGATCCTTTCAACAGTACTGCAGGGTTGCATACTGTGTTAGCACTGTTAGGTGTGCAAGCATCATCCAAAAGATAAACTCAGAGATTGCAAATAGGAATCCACAGTGTTAAACACATTCTGACCTGTTGTAGTCTTTCAGGGCTCTGCGACAGAAGAATTACTATATTTTTCTGTAGTCCAAAAATGAGTGACAGCTAAGAGCTAACATTTTATGAGCAGTTCTTTAACACTATATAGGGATGCTGTGATACTAAGAAAGCTGAGAACCACTGGGACAGAGTAATGGCTTTCTAAGTTGTAAGCAGCATTTCTCATGTAGAAGATTCCTTAATTTCTAAGGAATTGATATCCATTTGTGACAAAATACTCAGCAGCATTAGTTCTGAGTAATACTGTAGTACTTCATTTATATTCAGCAAGCTGTTAACCTCATTAATGAGCTTTTTTGTACCTTAGAGTTGGATAAAATATCATTTAGTCAGCTATCTGCCTCTTGTAAACTTCCTTATATCACCCACCACTGAGCCTTGCCTCTTTTTAACTTTGCTTTAACTGGTATAATACTGATATTTGTTACTGAGGGAAGTACAAATGCAGCATAAAATTACATATAAACTTCATTTGAGAGGAGTGGTTGGATTAGTTGGCCTCTTTGGGGCACTAAGTGAGAGTACTACACTGAGCTCTTAATGAACAAGCAAGCCTCTTGGAAGCAGGATATAACATTCTTGGTGGGTTACTGTACTCTAAAGCAGTGATTCACAACCAGGGTGTTACTGGCATGTGAGAGGGTAAGCAGATAAGGGCAGGTTTAGGCTCTCCCTGCCTGGCTGCTCCTTTTTCCTCACTGCCTGGCCCTTCCTCAAGATGATATGCACTGTAATAAGGTAGTTTTGTGAATTGAGCTGCACCCCATTTAAAAAAGTTATGGACTGGTGCCTCTAGTCTACAAAAAGTTGAGAACCATTTCTCTATAGGGAAACTCTCAAATTGTACTTCTGAAAACTTGCTTGTTGCAAGTAGCAGTTCAGATCACAACAACAGATAGTTGTTTTTTTAAATGTTGTGCACTTGACTTAAAACTAATTAGGAAACAGACTTAATTTTTTTCCCCTTCATCTTTCACAGAATAGCAAGGGTGAGAGAAGCATGTAAAAAATTAAACAAAATATTTAAAACCACAATGATGGATTGTAATTTCCAACTCCAACTTCCTATGATTCTGTGATTTTAGCATGATGAGTTTTACAAACTACCAAGATTAACAATTTGATAATACAAATTTGATAATACAAATACCAGAAGGACCAGGGGCTAAGAGTGTCTGAAATTTACTTCAAGATTTTTTTCGCCCTAAATTGATTACACTTCAGTTTGATTTTGTTTTCACAAGTTTCTGTAATAGATTATGAAGAAAAGGAACACTTTTAGGACCTTGAACTTACTTAAACCGGGGGTGTGGATTCTAAATATCTACTAGTTAGTTACTGAGACCTGTTTACTCTTAAATATTTTTCCCATTTGTTAAGTTGTTTCCCAGAAAATCATGTGACCGTGTTGTAGAAAACTATACACAAACTTAAGTTGTAGGTAGGAGCCTTGCTGGCTTTTGTTTGTGTTACATACTAAGGAAAATTTGGGGCAAGGAAATGTTTGTTCGGATCTGTAATTCCTCTTGGTCTTGAAACAGGTCTTTCGAAGAAGGCCACTTTTCCTTATATTAATAGAAATTTGCTAAACGGGAGGTATTTTGTAATGCTGATGCTTCTCTAAGAAGGCAACTTCTTGTCGTGTAAATTTCTTATGTGCAGGAACATAAGTGTCAAGCGAGTCTTGTAGCATCATTTGTGTGTGTGTGGGTTGCCCCCTCACTTCCATTTTTAAATAAGTTCTATTGCCTTTCTTTTAGGTTTGTTTTATGTGGTATTCTGGTAGGCTCATGTTGATCTTTCTTTAAATGGGGATGTCAAACAATGAAATCGTATTGTGCAAAATCTTCCTCATCCTAACTGTAATGGAAGTACAGTTATGTAATGTAATGTTTTCATTACAATTGAAAATTAAAAAAAAAATTCTAGCTTTTAATAATTTTTTTCTTTGAATTTTGTATGGTTTTTGTTGCATGTGTTGGTGGAGCAGGGGACTATTTCTTTTAAAAACAATATCTTGACACTTTACAGTAAATACATTCTTTACTCTTTTATTAGTTGGGTCAGGTTTTTAAAAACTCAAACTATTTTAACCACAAACTTGGATTTTATCTAATGTATGGTAAATGTTTGAGAGGAAGATGGAAAATCCCCATGATGCATTTTATTGGCATATTATGTGGAGGGAGGTTTTTTGCTGTTTGAGCTAGTGACTGGTATATTCTCAAAAGTATGGGGATACATAGCCTGGCTAGCTGTTGCCTAAGTAGCATATATGGTGGATGTTGCTGTTTCATATACATCTGGTCCTCCAAGAAAAACAAATTATTGCCATTTACTTTTTGTGTTCTGTAAGTTAACAATGCATGGCATTGCAAATAAATTTAGTTTGATCAGTCTTGATTTTATAGTATCCGCATTCCCTCTTGTGGAAGAGGGTAGCAAAGGGAATGCCACTGGTTTGTTTTATTTTGTCTCTGTTTTAAATATCCCATTCATAATTTTAGAAGCCGTGGTTGCACTGCTATGACCTTAACACACCAGTACTCAATAACTTGTTTAGAGTTTTGTATTATCAACAAAAGTAACCTGGTGTATATTGACTCAGGTAATTAAATGTGAATGCAGGCAGAACATGAATGGTTCTTTTAAATTGCATTGACCATTTACAGCCACAGACTGGTAGACTGTAGCTGTTTCCTGGAATATTGAGGATCCAAAGGAAGTATCAGTTCTTTGTCCCATTTGGCCTGGCCTGGCCTGCTTTTTCTCTAGATATTACCCTTGAAAGGAGGCTCCCCCCATTCTGAAAGAGGGATACATCTGATGAATAGCCATTCTCTATGGATACATTACATATAAACTAAGGATGTCATGATGTGGCAACTGCTCCATGCATTAGAGCAATCTTTTTTGCAAACTACCATTGTGGCTTTCCTTAATCTTCCATAGAAGTTCTCTCCAGGCCCTGTTCTTGCTTTCAGGCTAGTTATCCTGTGGGGGTGAAGAGAGACAGCAGACAGGCACAGTGTCTAGGTATGTTCTTGGCAGTATCCTAGCCTCTCTATCAAGACCCACGTAGAGTTTGCAAGCTGCCATACTTTATACTGTGGGTTTTGCCTATGTGATGGATATTTTCTTCAGGAAAATACTTATGACAGGAGGAACATGTGTTCCCATCTTTTTTTCTCCACTGTGCTGTTTGCTGAACAACTAAATTGCTGCACAACTTTTCATCTTGCCATGGGTTGGTCTCACCCTGGGTGAATTGAGCCCACCTATGCAGCCCCGGCCTCAGGTCTTTAGTCATAGTTTTAATATGGGGCCTAGGTCAGGGAAGTAGCAATAACTGACCTTAATGCACCAGAGATCTTGGCTAAAATATCTTATAATGGACTGTTAAATTAAGTTAGTTTCTCCATAACTGGAAAAATATGCTTTGAATCTTGGCCTAGTTTTGTCCCAATATGAAATGAAACCATATATGCTGTACTTCTCCTTTAGAGCCTACAGATTATTAAGATTGAAGTAAAGGGAGAAAAGTGATTTTTAGCAGTGTCCACATGCCCTTTCTTGCCTCCATTCGTCTTTGTTCAGAATTAGCCAGGCTGCTCATGTCAGCTGAACCAGGTTGTTCCAGACAGTCGGAAATTGTGCCTGCAAACAAAGCTCCCCAGCCTTCCTTTTGGGATTTGAGGGATTCTTCCCTAAGGGCTATTACAGAATGATATCCTGCTTGGTCTTTTGCCTATGACAGTGGTCTAGGCCTTAAATAAATGCATCTGGTAATATGTCCGTATTTGCCGTGATTTCAGACAGGCCTGTCAATAGTCATAAGAGACCAGTAAAATAAGAATTGTAAAACTGTCTAATTATTCTCAGACTTATTTCCTAAAAGCATGTGTATTAATACAGGAAATAAAGCCCAAAGTATATGCATTCATTTGCTTCTTGACAAACATCTCTAGGTTGACTAAACTTAACAGTAGTTATGCAATCTACTCAATATATAATAAATAGTGTACCGCATTTTTGGTTTTTATTAAAAAAAAAAAAAACATTCCGGGAATTTTTCGGGCTTTATCTTCCAAACATAAAAACCAGGTTGAAATTGGGATAAAAGGAAGAAAAGAAAAGAAAAAATAATTTTAAATTGGGGAAAATAATAATATGTTCCTGCGGCGGTGAAGGAAGGAGGGACTGGAGTAAGGCTGGGACTAGGGAAGGGGTGCGATGCAGCCTTTTGGCTACTCCTGGGGCTGCAGCAGGCAGCAAAATGTGGGGAACTGTCAGTGGGTGCAGGAATG
>NW_005841902.1:3534652-3538466 GCF_000455745.1 Alligator sinensis
GCGGCAGCTGGAAGCAAAGTGGGGGGAGCTGTCAGTGGGTGTGGGGAGTGGGGGCACAGCTCTTGTTGTTACATGCCCCTCAGGAAGGCTGCTGGCTAGGGGGCTGTGCCAGGCTCTTCCCGGGGGGCGCATGCCCCCAGATCTGCGTGTGGGATGAGAGTGGGCTGCTGCTGCAGGCTGGGGCTGGCAGCAGCACAGAGCTCTTCCTGGCACTCGGCATCCTGCTCTTGCTGTAGCCTGCTGCCACTGCAGGCTAGGGCCAGTGGCGGCACTGGATTCTTCCCCATGCTCAGGGTGGGCGGTAGCCTGCTTTAGTTCTGCATGCAGGTTCAGGGCCACACACCCTCTGGAAAGAGCCTGGCACAGCCCCACAGCCTTCCCTCAGTGTGTGTAGCAGCAAGAGCCACCCCCCACCACCCTGAACCCACTGACAGTTCCCCCCAGTTTGCTCCCTGCTGCAACCCCAGGAGCGGCCAACGGGCTGTGTTCACACCCCTGCTTCCTGTTGCAGCAGCTTGCTGCCGGGCTGCCCTAGTGTTTGTGGGGAGGAGGGAGTGGCTCAGGGATGGACGCAGAGGTGGGGAACCCGACCCTGGCACTGGCACCAGCACCTCCCACCCAGCCCAGGGTCAGAGCAGGGAGCCCTGCATCCCTGGGCAGTGGCTGCAGCCCCACGCAACCATACGGAGCAGCCAGGTGCAGTGCCCGCGGCAGGGAGTGGGGCCTGGCTTCCCCCTTGGGGCTCATAGCTCCCAGTGCCTGGGGCAGGGCCACAGCCAGAGCCGCCAGCAGGTCACTGGGACCCGCTTGTCCCGGGAGTGATTCCTGCGGCCCCTCACGCTCCACCCGGGGTCAGAAGTGGGAGTCCCATACCCCTAGGCAGCAGCTCTAGCCATCCTCCCCTGGCTCCTGTGTGGTCACCAGCACCCCCCTGCTCAACACGTGGCCCCCGCTTCCTCCTCCTACATCTGGTCAGAAACCTGTGCCTCAGGTAACCGGCACTTTTAGCTTACTGGGACGCCCGCACTCCCCACTCGTGTCCGTTAACAGGGATTTATTTGAACAGAAAAATAAGTGTAAATTAGTAAAAACTGAATAACTTCAATAAAAAAATTGGGGAATTTATCAGTGAAAACCGGTAAAAACCCAAAAATAAGGAACACTAATAATAAATAAAGTGCCTCTCTCTCATTCAATGGCAAACCCTTGTAAGGATGAAGGTTTATTTGTTGTGTCTGGGAAAATATGACTGTTATCCAAAAATCAGAACAGTCTGACTGCAACTTATACTAACTGGGCCAGATAAACTCGAGCAACTAGGATATCCAAATATACAGGTTGTAAAAATGTTATGTGGATTGCTTGCCTGTATGTTTCTAATATATATGTTCAGTAGAACATCAATTATCTGAACATCGTTTACCCAAAATGTTCAGTTTTCTGAACACATGGTGTGTGGTGCTGGTAGAGCAGTGGCACTCTGGCTTTCTTCCCCGTGGCCTGGATGAGTGGCGTTGAGTGGGTGCATGGGCCAAATCTGGTGTGTATTGGATTGGGTCCCTGTCCTGTGCACCATATCTTACCTGCGATCTGAGCCTTGGCCCTGTACTGGATCAAGGCCCAACCCTGGCTCTGGCCCTGCTTACGCTGGTTTGGATGCCTTGGATTGGGCCCATGGCTCCAACCCCTTATTTTTTTCCCTTTTTCTGTTTTGGGAGCCCTTGCTTTAAAATATGTGGCTGTCTTTGTTCTAGAAGAATATTTTATTAGAAGATAAGAAAATTATATTCCTTCATTTTCCTTCATTATATTCCTTCACAACCTCCAAGCAAGGCTATTTTTAAATAGATGGTTTACTTTCCAAGCTCATCCTTCTCAAGAGAGGCTCTAGGCCTTCTCAGGAGCCCTTTCTGTAAAAGGATTATCATTGGATTGTCTAACACTTCAAAAATATACTTTTAGGTTTGTCTCCTTTGGCTGTAGAGGTTTTGAGGGATAAAATTAATCCTAGTGTAAGTGGTTTTTAACAAAATGGCATCTAGTGAAATATGGCCCCAGTGTTGATTGAGGCCTCTGGGTGGCTACGATACCAACTTGGTAACAAGTATAAAATAACATTTGCAAAGCATTTGATGGTTTAGAAAGTCTACAGTTTGAATGCATTTACAAAGAAACCCATTAAGCACACAGCTGAACAATGTAAGATTCCCCAGTGCTATCCAGTCTGTACACAGTGAAAGCCAATCATGTATGTGCTGTTCTACTTCAAAACGCTTTTGAACTCTCTAGCTTTTTGTAAGTGAATTGACATGTCTGGCACTTAATCTAGTTGGTCTGTTTCCACTGTAAATTATTCTGGTTTGCCAAATGAATGGCCATGCCTACTTCAGACTGCTACAAAAGGCATTAAGTGTCATTAAAAATGGAATGCTTGCAATATGCTGTGCTAGTTTTTATAATCTTTCAGCATTTGCAAGTATGTAAATAAATAGGTGGGCAGCTAAGGAAGAAATGGGATGAGTTTGGAATGAAGCTTTTAATGGTATTTTGTCATTTGGGGAGATGATATGTAACTTCAAGTGGAATATTTGTTTTTTATTGGTATTGTTGTTAACAGATGTGGCAATACTTAATCATCCCCTCTCCTCCTACTCTTTACTTTTGTCACTTAGGAAATCTGCTTTTTGATGTTTCCTGGGTTTTGTGTGAGTAAGGCAGGCTTACCACTCTTTGTGGAAGCCTTTTGTGAAAAGGATTAGCAGATGGATACTCTGTGCAGTCACACACATTTCCACAGGGCCCCTCACAAACCTGCCACTGAATCTGGATGTCATCTTTGGCCCTATGGCCCCTCACAAAACTGCCACTGAATCTGGATGTCATCTTTGGCCCCTGTTTTTATCTTTCTTTTTCATCTTGTGCTACTTGCCTGTTACTGTTATCTTTCATGAACTCCTTTTTACTTTTTGTTTCACCTTTTCTGAGGTGACATGTATCCTGTAGGACTTTGCTGCAGATGTTCTTGCCCCTAAAACTGCACAGAACCAGGAAAAAGGGATGCTTTGCCCATAGCTGGCTGCATTTGGAGTTGCAGTGACAACAAAGAAGGAAGGTTGGCCTGTTTCAAGAAGTCCCACTCCTTCCTTCTTCCCCTAGTAGGGTGCTTCTCCTGCCTGTGAACTACCCTCAATGGTAAACTACACCTGTGCTATGTATGTGCCACCTTTTATTCCTCTTACCCCTTAAGATTTATCTTAACTTGAATAATGAAGCCATATGAGTCATACCAAGTTTTTTTGTTTTGTTTTGTTTTTTTGGTGTTTAAGCAGGCTTTACTAGCACATTCTAATATTGGAAAGCAATACAGCCAATTTCTCTGCTTTTCACCTGCTCCTCTTCTGTGGCATGATAACATTCATGTCCCTCCATAGACCTGTTGTGAATTGCCATTAATCTATATATATAAAGGGCTTCGTCTGTCTGTCTGTCTGTCTGTCTGTCTGTCTGTCTGTCTGTCTGTCTGTCTGTAATGCTCTTTAAATGCGAATAGCTTGAAAACTGTACGAGAGAGGACATTTGTGTCTTCAGAGAAATTTCTTTGCTAAACCTTAGCATTTGTTTAGTGACCATATCAGGATGATCCCAACTTCCAGAATTGAGAAAAGTCAGAGGCCGGGGCTGTTTCTACTGAGATTCTCCCAGGAGGGCACTAGGAGCCTGGCATGGTGGGGACAGCAGAGGGAGGGGCCAGCTGAGGAAAAGAGGGAGCTGGGCAGTGGGTGAGCAGCTCTGTCCCAAGCCCTGAGCAGGGAAA